>NC_081537.1:24240853-24480853 GCF_030273125.1 Centropristis striata | reverse complement strand
TTTGGTTCACTGGCAGCTTTATACTTTGTTATTTAAAATAAAATGAAAAATCTGACGGATAGCCAAGTTTGTGTGGAGAAAAAGAAGCCATGTGATGTTAGGACAGACTGAAAGATGCTAAACAGAGACAGAAATGAATGCATATGAAGTTGAACCAAAATCTCCTGGACTTCAGAGGTTTAATGAAACATTTCTGTGTTTTTTGCTTCAGGTCATCATGAAGCTGCTGCTGTCTGAACTTCTGGTGGTCTCGCTGCTCGGAGCGCTGCAGGCAGAGACGCTCAGCACTCAGCCTGAACAGGCAGGGTCAGTCTGACACTATTATTAGTTATTATTGGGATTATTAGTTTTAAACTGCAGAAAATTGTTTATTTCAGCAAAACAAAAATGATAATGATGAGATAGGATCACAATTTGAGGTCAAAACAGATTTTTAAAAAATGATTTAAACAGATAAGTTGCATGTAAGGAGATTTTGTACATATCTTTTTATTAGGGAAAATATTTATGTCTATATATGATTTATATTTATACATATTTTTGTGCTGTTGAATCAGGTTTTATATATTAATATATATTTATTTTTATATATATTTATTATTTATATATTTTGTAAATATTTTCATTTGGTAAGATTTTGCTTAAGCCTAAATAGTAATAGTAATAATAATAATAATAATAATAATAATAATAATAATAATTTGGCACTGTTGTTGTTATCTGTAAATAATTTGTTCTTAAGCATGAAAAAATATTAGTTTTTAAAAAATATATAATTATTTTGATGAGGATGATTATTATTGCATATTTTAAACCATGGGGGAAAAAATTATATATAATTTTGGTGCTGTTAAATCATGACATATATGTCTATTAATATTTATTTATTCTAAATATTTTAATCTGTAAAGAATTTATGCTTAAGTCTGAAAAATATTATTGTTATAATAATAACAATAATAATAATAATAATACTTTATAATAATACTTATTACCAATACTAATAATAATTAGTATAATTATTAGTATTATAACACAGATGTGTTTTATAATAATAATTTTAATTATTAAGTGGGGCTGTTATAATTATTAATTGGGGCTGTCATTATTATATTATTTATCATTATTATTATTATTATTATTATTATTATCATGGGGTGTTTTCAAAATGCGGAAGTTGCAGTTTGGTTAAAGAAAATTTGTGTTAAGGAGAAAAATAAACAAATTAATAGAATTAAAACTGGTGTGTAGAAGATGTAAATTCATAAAATATGGGGTTATAGCTGCTAACAGGGGTGATATTGTTATGGACATTATTTTCCTACATTTTATCAACCTATAAATAAAATTAAATAATCATTATTTTCAGCTCTGCTCATGTGGTTTTGTGTTTCAGTGAAGGCGAGCAGCATGTGAGTAAAAGATACGGAGAGTCGGCCATCGCCAGCGAAATCAGCAAAATCATGGACTCAATGCGGCAGAAAAACTTTGTGGATTTCCTGCTGAACCACAGGGAGAAAAAAAACAAGTAAGTCAGAGAATGACTGCAACAGATCTGAAGTTAAAGCAGGAACGAGAGATTTATTCTGTCACTGCTCTCACTTTAAGGTCTGCAAAGGAGAAGCCAGAGGATCGACTGAGCAACGACCTGCTGAAGCTCAGTCAGCACGACAAGCAGAAGGACATCTAGTGAGTTTTACTTTCATTCATATTTAATAAATTCAGCTGTGTTGTATTTAACATCTTGTCTAACTTTCTGTTCTTACAGGCTTCAACAAGATGAAGAAATACTGTTAAAGAAATCATCAGAAAGCTTCTTCTCATGTCTCACTTGTGTGTAGTGAATATTTAATTGACATTCTATTTTATTACACAAATCATCACACAGCAAAAATAAAGTAAATTGAAATTGAGTGAAATAAGTTTGTCTTGGATATTTTGTTTTCTCAGAAACATAAATATTGCACATCAGTGATGGGAAAATACTTTTTAGGTACTTTTTATGTAATTAAATGCTGGTTTATACTTATTTGCAGTATATTTAATGATATCATTGGGTCATTTATATGTTTATAAAGTGTGATTTATTTCTGTAATTTAAACTTTAACAGTATATACAATGGTTAATCTTTAACAATTTTAACCAGCTAAAATAAAGAAAAAAGATCACAAACCTGCTTGTTGCTTTATTAAGCAGGTGAATGTTAATACACTTGTAAAAAAATACCAAAAAACAGAAAAATCTAGTTCAATAATACAACTACATAATAATAATAATAATAATAATAATAATAATAATAATAATAATACAGAAACACTAAATAAAACCGAATGCAGAACTTTTAAAACTTTGACTTTATTTTACTTTGACAATATTCGAGTATCATCTATTTTTTGTTCTATTTATTTTGTGATATTTTAGTATTTCTACTCTAAAAACACATTTTTTTTCAGTGATTTATTCTGTTGCTGCAGTTCCCACACTGGCCTGCTGTATTCTCCTGCTCACCAGGGGGCGCTGCGGCGAAGCGTCGAAAGTACTTTACTTCCTGGTTGTCAAAATGGAAACAGTTGAAGTAAACTAGCTTCATATTTCGCATTATTCTAGCTACTTTCCCCGAAAATTATACTTTCACGGCTTTTTTTAGTTGAGTTTCACATCGAATCGCTATTTTTAGTGTTAACGTTTATCGAAAAAGTGCGTGTCGAGGCGAAAATCGTGAAGAACAGCGATATAAACAAGAAACAGCTAGCAGCTACCGTTAGCTTGGTTCCAACCGAAGCTAACTATAAACTTGTTTAAATAATCTGACCTGAGATTACTGAGAGATAAACTCACCTCAGATCAGATTCTTTATTTAAGGTTTGGAGCAGAGATCTGCAGGATGCATCGGAGAGGAGTTGGAGCGGGAGCGATCGCCAAAAAGAAGCTGGCAGAGGTAACAGAGTTTACTCACAGTTACAGCTGTTTACTATTATCAGTAGTAGTAGTAGTCGTAGTAGTATTGATGTATTATTATTTTGTAATTATTATTATCATTATTAGTAGTAGTAGAAGTAGTAATAGTAGTAGTATACATATGCAAAAAAATGTACAAAATCTCCTTACATGCAAGTTATCTATTTGAATCATATTTTCCTCTATTTCATCACTTTTATTTTGTGTTTTGGTCTCAAATTGTGATACTATCTCAGCATTATTATTATTAGCTTTGTCTTGTAAAAATAAACAATTTTCTGCTGTTTTAATTTATTTTTATTTTCACTTTAACTCGTTTAATTTAAACTACACTTTCTCATCTCACCTGTGCTCTTTTTTCTCTCTATTTAGGCAAAATACAAAGAAAGAGGAACTGTTCTTGCAGAGGATCAAATAGTCCAAGTGAGTGCTTTTTAAAAACATTTTTTTATTTATTGTTAACCCTCTGAACCCCAACAAGCTGTTTAAGGGCGTTTTTTTGTTGTTGCTCCTTTTACATGTTACTCTCTGTGTCCTTGTATTTCACTGCAATATATAAATCTACAAGTCCTGCAGCTAAGATAAAACTTTATTTATGTCATAGCAGCTCAAGATAAAGGCATATCGATGAAAAAACAGAGTAAAGAATAAAAAATAAGGCATATACATACATTATTTCCCCCACTATATACATAAAATACTTACATGGCTGCTATTTGGTATTAATTATTAATATACTTTTATTTGTTTGTTACCTGACAGTATTTTGTATTTCACAGAATCTGCACATTAGAAAAATGCATTATATATATATATATATATATATATATATATATATATATATATATATATATATATATATATATATATATTATATAATTATTTTTAATTTGACATAAAGACAGTAATACAAATTAGTTATATTGATGTAATTTTTAATGGAGATTTTGACTGCAGGACAGGAAATAAATGGTTTTATTTTTTCTCTTATATGTAAATATATGCACAAATCATCCATAAACAATAAATTAAATATATTTTATACAGTACCTACTTTCAGTTACAAAGCTATAATTACATTTATTTTGTTTTTGTCTGTTAATATTCTCCCTATTCTGCATTTACTCGCCTGTTTCAGATGTCGAAGCAGCTGGAAACCTTCAAGTCGAACCTGGAGGAGTTCGCCAGCAAACACAAACAAGAGATCAGAAAGAGCTCTCAGTTCAGGGTTCAGTTTCAGGAGATGTGTGCCACAATCGGAGTCGACCCGCTCGCCTGTGAGACACATTTAGAATATAATCTGTACAAATACAAATAGCTGGGAGAAACTAGTTGTAATCATACATTTTAATATTGAAAATAACCTTACTTCTTTCTTCCACAGCTGGAAAAGGTTTCTGGTCTGAGATGCTCGGTGTAGGGGACTTCTATTATGAGCTCGGGGTGCAGATTATTGAGGTGTGCCTGGCCCTCAAACACAGAAACGGAGGTTTGTAAACCAAGGAAACTAAGTTGTAATTATTGTGTTTGATTTGTAACAAAAAGTTGACATATTTCTGCAATCAGGGGCAGTCAATCTCAACTACATACCTGATATTCTCCACGTAAACACAGTAATATACCATGGATCCAGTCATGAACAAATAAACGTTTTGGCTGTTAAATGTTGATTTGTGTGTGTTTTTTTCAGGGCTGATCACTCTGGACGAACTCCATCACAGAGTCCTGAAGGGAAGAGGGAAATACGCTCAAGATGTGAGCCAGTAAGTGAATATTTAATGTGTGAGGCGTCATATTTGGATCGTTTAATGCTAGTGTGAAGTTTTATCAGTATCAAAATTTAAATGTGCCTCCCAGAGATGACTTGATGAGAGCCATAAAGAAACTGAAGGTGATGGGGAACGGCTTCGGGATGATTCCTGTCGGAGGTTCTTACCTGGTGCAGTCGGTTCCAGCAGAGCTCAACATGGATCACACCGTGGTTCTGCAGCTGGCCGAGGTAAGTTTTAAATATTTGCTTTAAGCACAAATTAAAACATTTTCAGTTGTAGTTAAGATTCAAGAGATTTAATTCCATTTGCACAGGTACAGTTCTTTAAGATTCTTGTGTGTATCTCAAGTCAGACTTTTTAAAAAAAGACAAAAAACGGCAGTTAAAGGAGCATATATAAATATATAAAAGGATATTCACACTATAAATATAAAAATACACAAGTAGAAATATACACTGAATTATGGTGCATGAAGAATGATGCACTATAAATTATTCCCTTTTAGATATGCAATTGATAAAGTCTGAAATTAAATGCTGAGTCATTAACATTAACGCTGCACAAGTTAAAATAAAGACAAAATTAATAAATGTGCATGTTGTTCCACCTTCTAAGAGCTCAGTAACACATTTATAATTTAGGGTAATCTCTGATGCTTAAATAAAGAAAGTCAGTCTATAAAAATGTGTGGTTTTGGATCAAATAAGAGTTAAGAATTAAATGGGATAAATTACTGTGATAAAAAGAAATTACACTGCAAGTTTTAATTTCTACCACTTGATGGGGCTGTTTTCTAATTTACTGTGAAGGAGAGGAGGCTTTCCCTCCCTCTCAGGCAGCGGTTGCCAAATATAATGAGCTTTGCAGAGTTACCTCTAATGTTTCTGTCATAAATAAGTAAACAGACAAACAAGCTGATGTTAATTTGTGTCTTTGTTCATTTGTAGAAAAAGGGCTACGTGACAGTGAGTGAGATCAAGGAGAGTCTGAAGTGGGAGAAGGAACGAGCGTGTCACGTCCTGGTAAGTGAAAAAAATCAGCTCATCAGTTCATTACATGACAGTTTAACTCGTTTCTTCTCTTGAAAGCAGAATATCTGCAAAAAACATTGAATTCAGCAGTAAAAAGTCAGGGTACTTGTCACAGTTCAAATAATAATACAGGGTCATTCAATCCTTTTTCCTCATATTTTCAAGTTTTTACAAAATGATTGAGAAATGAGTATTAAATTGTGTTCTATGTGGCATTAAAAGTCTTAAGTTAGGTGGGTAAACTCTGCAGAAACTCGTCTGACCTCCTCTGTATGTTTTTTCCAGGACCACTTGCTGAAGGAAGGCCTGGCCTGGCTCGACTCTCAGGCGACTGGAGAAGCTCAGTACTGGCTGCCCGCTCTCTTCTCTGAGCTCACTTCCCGTGATGTCACACCGGAGGAGGCCAATCAGATGACTCCTTAGAGGAGAGACGGCTCCAGAGACGTGTTGGTAAACAGAACGTGCCAAAAGGTTTCGGGCTTGTGTGATGTCGTGAGTCGGCTCGGTGAACTGATCGGAGATCATTTTCTGGACACGAGGAGGGAAAGCTTTCCTCATTAACTTCTATGCAACGAGTGCGCTCTCATTCTCAGACACTACGCTGCTTCTGGACTCCAGTGTGGTGTTGCGGGTTTCACGGTTTACGGATAACGGATGTACATAACATGTTTTAATTTTTCATGTATAAAGAATAACTTTAAAAGACGACACGCTGCATTCTGATTGGTTTTTATTGCCAGCAGGACCATTTAAATGCACTTTTATCATTTAAAGTGACCATTTACATACATTTTTACATCGCTCACCCTCCCATCATCGTCATACACATTGAAAATAAACAGAAATTAACATTCAAATGAACAGAAATTGGCACAATCTGGTTATAATGGATCAGAAGTTTATCTGAAAGAGAAGAAGTTAAACTGTTACTGAAGGATTCTGGTTAATATGTTAAACTGTAAATGTGCCAAGCTTTATTGTAGCTTTTTATTATAGTTTCAGCTACTTAAAGGACCAGTTCTATTGTTTAAGCATGATTCAGCTTTTACTGCAAATCATTTATACTTTACTGCTGTTTTTTCCTCCCAAATAATACCGTAAGTTTTTTTTTTTTTAAAGATTATTCATTATTGTCTTTAACCAATTTACTTTACCAATGTGGTAAACATCAGTACTTTTTAGCATTGAACAATGAAAATCTAATAAGATAAAGATATAAATCACAACTTTAGGTATTTAAAGCATGTCAAATTAGAAAAATATGCAGAGTTAACAGGCTTTAGTTTTAAGTAAAATTATCAGAGTTTAAACGTTTAGCACAATAAAAAACACGCTCCTTGTTTTTAAGTGCAGCCATCATTGCCAAACAATCCCTAATCCCTTGAAAATAGATTATTATCAGTTATTAATATTTACTGGAGGTCCAGTTTGCTTTTTATTATTGAACTATGGAAGAAAATGTATGTGGAGACACAAAATCTCCCGTCCAGTCTCTGGGAATGACTGATCCCGATGTTTCATATTGGCACTTATTAGAAAATATTGCAAACAATATTCAGCAAAATGATCTCAACTTTTAAGCACATTACTGTGTAACGATTGGATTACATTTCGCCAAAAATAACCGAGGACATGATGTTCTCTGATGGATTACAACCTCAGGTTTCATGTCTCAAAACCCCAAACAAACTTTAGTACGCTTTGGAAGATCATCAACAGTAATGTAAAGTGTGTAATTTGCAGTAAAAGTGTGCAAATATATCGGTATGTTCTTGTAACAGCCGACTTGTAAGACGTGTTTGTCTCGGCTCTCACATCTCGTGGCTGTAGACGTGATCCTCGAACACGGCCTGCTCCATGGTGTCACAGATCATGGTGCAGAAGGGACAGACGCGGTGGCTCTGCTCGTGCGTCTCCAGCTCGTGCTGCGTGATGCCGGGGAATCGCTCCTGGCAGTGACGACACACCAGCTCCTGCTGAGGGGTCGGAAATAGAGACGGAGCGTCACAAGTGGTAACAGAATAGGGAGGGGATTATGTTTTAAGGCCTCTTCGAAAATAAACTGTAAACAAGCGAGTCACTCGGGCTCATGTGTGAATATCCAGAGAGCCTCCGAACTTAACTCACCTCTTCCTCCTGGTCTGCATCTCCTGAGAAGAAAGGGAAACAAGTTGACACCAGATTAATGTTAGCAATTATTGTTCATTTATTGTTTATTCTGGGGCTGCAGCTAATAACTGATTCCATTCTCCTGACTTTTTGTTTGTGGAATAACTTGTTCATATCTATAGTCATGGAAAAAAAATATTAGACACCTTTGTTTCCTTCAATTTCTTGATCATTTTAATGCCTGGTACAACTAAAGGTACATTTGTTTGGACAAATATAATGATAACCACAAAAATAGCTGATAAAGTTTAATTTAAGCTACTATCTAGACATTTTCCATGGTTTTCTTGCTAATAACCAAAATCATTATCAAGAAATCCATGTTAAATGTCTAGATATTAGCTCTTAAATGAAACTCTTATCAGCTATTTTTGTTATTATATTTGTTTGCCCAGGCTGTTATAATGTATCATAAACAGATATAATTCATTATTTCTCCAAATAAATGCATTCATTTGTCAATTACATGTGGTCAGTTAGCTAGCTATCAAGTTAACTAATAGGGGAATGTACTTTTATTTCCTTTCCCCGTGAAGAAAAGAAGGTTTCTTCCCCCATTATCAAAATATATACTGGTAAAAAACTCCTCAGAGCATTTAAAAGAGGAGGTTGGAACAATAATTTCAATCACATCGGAAGACAACTATGTGTAAAATATTCTGCACATTTGTTACTAAAATAAAAAAGCAATTATTTCAACTGAAAAATTAATAGAAAGATTCATTAAAACTCCTCAAATAGCTCATTAAAACTGCATCCCACATGGTAACAGCTTGACTTACTCCAGAAATATGATAAAACCTAAATGAAAGCGTGTGTTCCTGTGACTCAGACAGTGCAGAGCTGTTGGCAGCACTTTGAGCTGCATGTGATGAGAGAATGATCCGTGCATGCAGAGGTTGTTATTGAGTTTCTTTTCTGAACATGTGATGAATGAGTGCTGCAGGTCAGTGCAGAGCTCAGTCACAATCCAATGAAACTAATCCATGCATTTCGACATATCACTGTTTTAAAGAGCATCTCCCTGTTCCGGTTCACGGTTAAAAAGGTACAATTTCTATCTTAAAATTGTGCAAAATTTCCAAGCTTAACTCACAGACCCTTTAAAACCCCAATAATCACCCACTGCACCTACAGTCATGGAAAAATTATTAGACCTCCCTTGTTTTCCTCTTCTTTCTTGTTCATTTTAATGCCAGGTACAACTAAATGTACATTTGTTTGGATAAATATAATGATAACAACCTATAAGTTTCCTATAAGTTTCTCTTTAGTTTCCACCTTGAGTTTTCCCATAATTTGCAACCCACTGATTTAAACTCACCCAGAGACGTAAAAGAAGTAAAAGCTTTATCTGTATATAGGGTGCAAATGTACGTCATCCCACAGAAAATAGCATTTTATCACCCAACCTCTCTTATCTTTCCTGTCATTGCTGAGGTCATAGGACATAGATCATGGTACAGACATTATATAGTTTCACTTTTACTCTACACTTGTGACAATCCATTTATCTCCATTCCTCAGTTTCTTGTTCATTTTAATGCCTGGTACTTTTATTCTTCTCGAGAAGTTGACTCATGACCTTAATCACAAATCGGACAAGTTCAGGAGGATCTGGGAACCACTGTGTTCCTTTTTACAGAAACTATGACTCATCATCTGTCCCTGGAAGATGAGGACTGTCTGCCCTTTAATTTATTTTATGTAAGTGCTCTTCATTTATCTGTCTCCTGTCGTCTTTTTATTTACTTACCTATTTTATGTGTAAATAGAAATATATATCGCAGCGCTCACTGTTAGTTTGGGGTGGGACTTGTTTTGTTTTGTGCTTTGTTGTCTGAATTGTTTTGGTTTTTGCTAACGTTTGTGCTTATAAAAATGAAAAACCAATAAAAAGAGTAATAAAAAAATGAAGAAATTGAAGAAAACAATGGTTTAATCATTTTTTCCATGACTGTATACCACCCGACCTGTCTTATCTTTACTGTTACTGCAGAGGTCTAGAGATTATCTCAAGTTACTGGGAAAGACACTTATATAGTTTCACTTTTACTCTACACTTGTGATAATCCTTTTATCTCCATTATACTGAGGAGGCAGGGCAGCAGAATCTCAGGTAAGAATATATAAAACCACCACTAAATTTTGTAATTTAAGTGAATTCACTCTTTTTCCTGCAAGAAAAACATAATGGGATTTATCTTCTGTGTCTTTTTTCTGCTTTGAAAACAGCTAAAAGTGTATCCCAACCCTTGTGTTCCTCACCGATGTTCTCATAGATGTTCTCGGCCTGTTCTGGCGTCTCCTGTGAGGACGGTGCAGCAGCAGCAGGAGAGGACGGCTCAGGCTGCAGGTGTGAGGAGTCGGCGGGGGGAGCTGCGTGGAGGTCGGCGTAAACGCTGCGCAGCCCCTCAATGTCACTCTGCAGAGTCTGACACAATGAATACAGTTTAGACACAGAGGGACCCTCATCAATCAATCCGTGTGCTGAGTAAAGAGTGTTTAACTGTGATGTACACTACTGGTCAAAAGTTTTAGAACACACCAACTTTTCCAGAATTTAATTGAAAATGATGCAGTTTAATGTCTCAGTGTACTCTGAAATTAATGCACATTTGCAACATTTAAAATTCTTTATTGAGCATGATAGTGTTTTGAAAGTAAAAAAAAGATTCAAAATCACATTTCATGTTGGACTAAAGGACTAAAAAAAAGACACAAAATGGCCAAAAAAAGACACAAAATGACTTACAAAGACATGAAAATAATTCAAAAATGGACAAAATACTCCATAGAGTTAAGTTGTTAACCCATTTCTTGTTTCCTGAAAAAGGCCTACTTGTATAATTCTGAAATGTACATTATTTTTCAGTTTTGGTTAACCTTACCTTTTTTTATTTACCTCTGGCAGTTCACCACTTACCTTTGTACCCTTTCAAGCTGTTCATTTGATTTCAACTGCTTGAATTTCAATAAAAAACTGGAAAAATTGGGGTGTTCTAAAACTTTTGACCGGTAGTTTACCTGGTTGTCTCTGGTGAGCTCTTCCTGCTCGCGTTCCTTCAGCACGATCATCTTCTCCTTCTCCTCTATGATGCCGACTTTCTCTGCGATCACTGCATGAGCCTCATTGAGCAGCAGCTGAGGAACAATGAAGGGAAACAAGCCTCAGGTTCAATAAGTGAACATCTGAACATGTGAATCTGAAACTATGTTCTTTAACCTCCTGAGACCCAAGCTTTCATTTGGTATGTCTTGTTCGTTTCTCCTTGATATTCTGGATTTGTAGGACCTGGTAAGTATACAAACTAAGCATCGTCTTTGAACAGGAAGTAGTTCTTGGGAAAAAGGGTTAATTTTACTCTATAACACAATTAATTCACCAGTGTATAAAACTTTTTATTTCCTTACATTTACACCCTCTCTTTGGAAGAACGATAGTAAAAGTCTATTCGTTCTCAATATCAAACTACAAACATTATTAAGCACCAATAAGCAAGTTTTAACCATAAACTCTGTTCAGCTTTTGTACCTGGTCCACGTTTGTCTTTTGACTGACTTTACCAAGATGCTGCCATCTGATTTTTACACTGATTGATGTATTGTGCTTTTTCTAGAGTGTGTGCTACTGAGGACAACATGTTATAGTTAAGCAGAATTAAGTATAAGGTCCAGAAAACCTAAAATTAAATGTCCACATGTGAGGACGCAGGGTCACAGGAGGTTAATCTGCAGATAAAACAGCCTCAGCTCTTCTGGTTTCACTCTGTCCTCCACATGTTGAACCTGCCGCAGGGATTTGCTCCCATTCTGCCACAAGAGCATTAATGAGGTTCAACACTGATTGTTTACATGCATGCTACTATTTCAATATTTTTCTGAATATTCCAAAATTGGGTAAAAAGCATAATCTGTTTTGATATTTGGACTTATTGCAAATACAGCTTTTTTATGATTAAGACATGTAATATAGTTATTATTCAGGTTTGAGGAGCATTATTTGCACATGTATGCAGCCTGTTTGCAGTATGTGTTCAATCAGTTGGGGTTTTACTGCCTCTTGCATGTTTACTGTCGCCTCTGTGCTTTTATATGCAAACCAGCAAACCAACAGTTTGCAAGGCTGGAGTAGAAGTAGAAGCACACCCAAAAGAAAATTCCACATGTCTGGTTGGCAGGAGAAACACAGCAGCCTTTAAACATTATGAAAGGCTTGGATATCAACAGGTTTATGTTGCAAATATTGCAATGCAATCCTTTCCAAGAAGGCTGAAAAAATGCACAAAGACGTCATTGGTAGAAAAACTTGTTTTGCAAGGCTGCATGTGAACAGGAATGTTGGTTGAATATCTCACTTTGTGAGACATTTAAACAGTGTAGTGGGAATATTGTCATTTTCAGGCAAAAAAGGGCAACAACTGGAATACTTTGTGCATTTAAATGTCGTCACTGATGTTTGGTAATAAGGATGATAGGTAATTAATGGAAAGGAGTCTGATGGGGTTGAGGTCAGGGCTCTGTGCAGACCAGTCCAATTCATCCACACAAAACTGGAAAAACTATTTCTTTAAGGAGCTGACTCTGTCCACAGCTCTTAGACAGCCTCGTTTAAAGTCTCAGAGAATCAGCGCACATCTTAAACTAAAACTCTTATTTTCTTCAGTTTTCTCTTTATTTTAAACCTTTTCTTTTGTGACTTATACACTTACTTCTGCTTGGTTTTACATATCTTCTTCTCTCTCATATTCTCCCTATTTCCCTTTTTCTCCTTCTTTGTAACTTCTGTTCTGAAAAGTCCATCATAAACAAAGTTTGTATGCTTGCTGCAACAAAGTTTGCATGCTTGTGCAGCGAGGCATTGCTGTGCTGAAACAGGAAGGGCAGGAATGTTTTCCCTTCTCTGAAACTACAGGGCCTTACAAGGACAGCCACAGTCCACAGAGAATACCTGAACCAGGGTTTAGATTTCTGCACAAGTTTACCTCCAGTTTGCCTTTCATGCGATCTGCCTCCTCACACATGGAGACGACCTTGTGCAGCTGCTCGTGGGCCTGCTGCAGCTCTCTGTCCAGAGCCTCCGCCTGCCTCCTGGTGTTCCTGTTCTCCTCCCTCTCAGCCGACAGCTTGGCCTGAGCGTCCTGCAGTTGGCTGGTCAGAGTCTGACACCGCACCTGGAGAACACATGGAGCATACAGTTCAGCATACAGAAAGTCATTTTTGTTTGTATTTTACAGATTTGAAGCCTTTTATTACCCTCAGGTCGTCATCGGGACAGTTCTGCAGCGACTCCTGCTGCGACAGCCTCCGACTCAGCTCCTGGTTCTCCCTCCTCACGTTGTCCACGTCGTGTGTGAGGCTCTGCTGAGTCTGCAGCTCTTTAGAAAGCCTCCCCTTCTCTTTCTCACTGCTCTGGAGGTCAACCTGCCAAAAGGTAAAACACACCTTTAAATACAGGAGCAGAAGGTCTGATTGGAACCAAAATAATCTTTACTTTTTTATGTTCACCTGGATGATGGTAAAGTTTTTTAAGTAAGGATGTGTGTGATTATTCAACTCGTCGATTAAACTTTGCCAACCTCGCTAGTCAGCACTACAAGTATTAGAAATTTAAATATTATTTTATTCATTTGCACATTCATTTAACATACATATTAAGTAATTTGCACTGAAATCTCATGTAGTTTAATGTTGCTTTGCTACGAAACAAACTTGCTGTATATATCGTAAAAACTATTGCAGTTTGAAAGTATTTTGATTTGCTAGAAAATGAAAATAAGATTCTCTATAGGCTGTGTCAGAATAAAGATAAGATAATATAGAACTTTATTTATACCGAAGGAAATTCTGTTTCCAGATTGCTCCAAAGTTACAAAAACAATCACAATATAGGGTAATATCAGAAAAACAATGAACAGAATAGGTAACGATAACAATATATAATATAAATATAACAATATGAAAAAAGAAGTGAAGTGTCTGAGGAGTAAAGTGAATAGAGTGCAGATGATATGGCAGGATTAATGTACAGATATATTGCACATGATAATGAACATAATATAGTCAGTGGTTTTGAAAATTGTATTGAAACTGGCTTATAAGCAATTTATAACCACGTTCATATGATTTGTTTATTGAAAAATGTGATTTAAAAGCTTTAAAATGTAAGCAATATTTTTTCAGACAATGTTTTAACCTCAGAGATTAAATTGAGCTCAATTTTGACTGTTTTCCAAGTTTTTCCTTATTGTTTAAAAGTCTGGGAAATTAGTCGTTAGGAACATTTCTAGTTAAAAGTGTGGATAACCTCATGCATTTAATTTTTAAGCAGATTTAAATTTGTGATCTTTCTCTACAGTTAAGCTCCTCATTGTTTCCTGCTCTTATAAGTCTAAGACCTTATATATTTATTATTTAGTGTTTTTTGAAGTACAACCTGATTCCAAAAAAAAGTGATGGGACACTATGAATTCAGAATTCAATGTATGTTTACAAAAACAAAAGATCATCAGTTTAAATATAATGCATATTGTTTTTGTTCAATTTTCAGTTGAATATACAGTCATGGATAAAATGATTAGACCCTTGTTTTCTTCAATTTCTTGTTCATTTTAATGCCTGGTACAACTGAAGGTACATTTGTTTGGACAAATATAATGATAACAACAAAAATAGCTGATAAGAGTTTAATGTAAGAGCTGATATCTACACATTTCCCATGTTTTTTTTTTATTTTATTCATAACCAAAATCATAATCAAGAAAACCATGGAAAATGTCTAGATATCAGCTCTTAAATTAAACTCTTATCAGCTATTTTTGTTGTAAAGAAGGGTGGTCTAATAGTTTTTTCCATGATTGTATGTCAAAAACAAATTATAATTCAATTTATTTAGGTTTTAGACTACACCCTACATTTTTGGTAATCAGTTATATGAGTGGTAAATAATCGGGTCAGATAAGGTCAATAAGTCAGAAGGTATTGGCAAACAGACTTGTATTATTAGTTATAATATAAATGTTCCTTTAAAGCAGATTTACCTGCAGCAGCTGTGTGCTGTCTCTCAGTTTGAGCAGTTCCCTTTCTTGTTCTCTGAGTTTAGAATTTAACCTAAAACACAGAAAAAGAAACATTACGATCCATCATCATAAAAGCTCAACTTGTTGCGTAAAGTGGAGACTTTACTCACGTGGCGACTTCGACACTCTGAGCGTCCAGCTTCCCTCTCAGCTGCTCTCGCTCCTCCTTCATCTGGTTGATCTTCACCACGGCTCGGTCGTATTTCTCCTGAGCGAGTCTCTGAAAAATTGTACCAACAGAATATATAAAACAAGACTTTCTCAGAGCTTTAAACAGCTAAAGAGACAGAGCCACCAACGGTGGGAGAGTGGTCAGCCACTGTAAGAAAGATATATGAAATGGAGATGTTGACTTTTTCTCTAAGACTGAACCGTAACAAAGCCCTGAAATATTGGTCGAAATGGTTTACGTATGTAAATGAGAAAACAGAATAGAGCAGTCCTCTTCTCCTCTTTTCATGTTGCATTGTTGGCCCTTGGTGCTGTGTCAGATGTTTTGATGGTCTTACCCTGGAGGGACTCCCCCTCCTAACAGTTGGACTATGCTGGCTCCACATAAGCCCCCCTTCTCCTAACCTCCTACCTATGGATTACTGTGACCCTACTTCGTAGTGTGTTTTTCTTTTTCTTTTTTTTTCTGAGACAAAGAGTTTGATTTCCCTCGGTGACCTGTATGTTCTGATTTATGTATGTTCTGATTTATGAGATTCATATGTCTTGATTGTCTGTGTAAGACACTGGAAAAATTTGAAAAATTAAAAATAAAGTTTAAAAAAAAAAAAAAAACAGCTAAAGAGACGGCATGACGCTACCTCGTTTTCTCTTGAATCTCCGTCTGAGTTGAGGCTTCGACAGCGCGTTTGCTGCTCGGCGGCGTCGTGTTGCTCCATCTCCATCTGCTTCGTCATCTGGATCAACACCTCCTCCTGACACCAAACTTACATTAGACACTGGAGCCATAACACTGATTTAACACACAAACTGTAAACAAACCTTCAAGCCGTCCGTTTCCTTTATCTGCTTCTGTAAGGAGCTCTTTAAGTTCTCATTCTGCTCCTTGATTTGATCCATTTCTTTCACCAGTTGACTAATTTCTTTATCTTTCTGCTCATTCTGCCCCTGTAGAAATAAATCACAGTCAGATATCAAAGTTCGTTTTCTATTTAACTATTACTCTGCATTGTGCAATGAGCAAACGGTCTCTGTGCAGACCTTCAGGCCGGCCGCTTCTTGCTGTTTCTTCTGTAGATCGTTTTGTATGGTTTCCTTTTCCTGCCTTATCTGATCCAGCTCTTTCTGCAGCTCAGCTTTCTCACGTACGCTCTGCTCCACCTGCTCCTGGGTCCGACAAAACACATTCAATCAATATAAAACTTTGTTTACTTTCGCCTCCGGATCAGAAATCGGTTTAAGTACATATAAACAGCTGTAATTTGTGCAAAAGGTCATTAATCTCTCTGCAGGTTTAAAAATAGTAGCTGATAAATGTGTTTGTTTGCACAGTCGCTGCCTTTTGCTCCACGTCTGTGACTTGCAGGTTGGTACCTGAGTCGTGATGACCAGCAGGTCGTCTTCCGGGCTGCTCTCGATGCTTTGCTCCACCGGGTTCTTGAAGCAGAACGGAGTGCTGGCTCCTCGCACCTGGCCCGTGTTATCCACATAGCAGAACTGGTAGAAGTCGATCTCGTCTTTAGGCAGGTAGTATTCTGACGGGACGGAGCAGAGCAGACTGTTAGACAGGCTCTCTGTAGGTTTCAACAAGTCAAATTTAAGACTTTAACCCATTGAGGCCTGAAAAACCGCTGGGCGATTTTAAAATAAGCCTCTAATTTTCTGGAAATTCTGGAAAAATTCTGGGAAAAAAAGTGTGAACTCTTCTACTAAATAATAGATTTTTCAGCCTCTGTAGCAGATAGAAATGAAATTCAAAAAGTATTTGAGAGCTTATACAAATACTACAAAACGACGTAAACGCTTTCCAGGCTTCAATGGGTTAAGACCATAATTAATACAATTCAAGACCCATTTCGCATCCATACTGGCAATAAAAAGTACAAAAGACAAGAAGGGGAGTCGGAGGACCGGAATTACTTGCAAAGTTTATGAATTTATTCACAGCTCAAATTGTGACGGGCTGCACAGGTAATCAGCTCCGTTTTGTAGTTTTGTTATAGCTGCGTCCTCAAAAATGTAAAAATTTAAAGCAAGACTGAAGTTTAAGCATTTCTTTTACATAAAAACGATAATACATTTTTAAGACCTTATAAAATTTCATAAAATGTCTAAAATATGATTTTTAGAGGTTTTTAGACATTTTAAGGCCTTAAATTCAAATGATTGGATTTTAGACATTTTAAGACTTTAAGGACCCCGTAGATACCCTGGTTAGAGCAGAACCTCTTTTTATTACTCTGTTCAACCTCTTTTCAGGAGTCGGCATCAATATTGCTACACAATGTGTCTGTTGCTTGTAAATAAGAATGATTTGAATGCATATTAATGTAAGAATATACACATTATTTGTGTGTTTTTTTATTGTAAAAGAGCCATACAATTTCTTGACCAAATTGTGACAAGGCCACGCACACTAAAACTGCTATTAAGTCACCAAACATCAGTATTTTTTTCTGATTTTTTATATATATTTTTATATAAATCTCTTAAACAACTTCAGACTTGCCTCAAGCTGTAACACAGCCAAAATAATCAACAAATGGAAAAAAAAAAGTCAGCGGCTCACAATCCTCCTGAGTTGAATCCATTGGTATGAGGTCATAAGTACAGTACAGGCCAAAAGTTTGGACACACCTTCTCATTCAGTGCGTTTTTCTTTATTTTCATGACTATTTACATTGTAGATTCTCACTGAAGGCATCAAAACTATGAATGAACACATGTGGAATTATGTACTTAACAAAAAAAGTGTGAAATAACTGAAAACATGTCTTGTATTTTAGATTCCTCAAAGTAGCCACCCTTTGCTTACTAGAATATAAGACATGTTTTCAGTTATTTCACACTTTTTTGTTAAGTACATAATAGCACATGTGTTCATTAATAGTTTTGATGAATTTACAATGTCAATAGTCATAAAAATAAAGGAAAAACATTGAATGAGAAGGTGTGTCCAAACTTTTGGCCTGTACTGTAGACAGGTATTATTTCATCCGAAGGGCTCACCAGCCTAAAAGTTTAGGAACCTCTGGCTTAGGAGGGTTTGAAACTGTAAATCTGTTTGAGCTAGAAACTAGAAAGTGTGATGAAAACTGGATCTGAATCTCTAGTTTGCTTTGAGGTTTGACTTCACCAGATACGATCAACAACACGGAGCCACAGGATCAGCTAGAAGTCACAGCAGCTCATTAAAGCAGATTTAAGAGCCTGTGGCACTAATTATACCTGAACTGTTTACACATTAGACACTCAGAAACATCTGACTGGAAGTGTTCATTGCAAACACGACCAAGCATTCTCACCCTGCTGAAGAACCGAAAGCACTCCTTACCTTTAAAAACAGCATTCCTGCTCGCTGACTCTTCTGCCTCGTCCAGATCCACCCACACAAACGTGTGATAATCCTTTGTTGTGCTCCACCCCACCTGCACAACCAAGAGACAGACAAAGAGAGTTCTTTCCTGTACGTCATAAACAGCGCTGGAAGAAGTATTCAGGTCATTTACTAAAGTAAAAGTACCACTAGTTCACTGTGAAAATACACTAGTGAAAGTCCTGCATTCAAAAACTCACTTCAGTAAAAGTACACTACCGGTCAAAAGTTTTAGAACACCCCAATTTTTCCAGTTTTTTATTGAAATTCAAGCAGTTCAAGTCAAATGAACAGCTTGAAAGGGTACAAAGGTAAGTGGTGAACTGCCAGAGGTAAATAAAAAAAAGTAAGGTTAACAAAAACTGAAAAATAATGTACATTTCAGAATTATATAAGTAGGCCTTTTTCAGGGAACAAGAAATGGGTTAACAACTTAACTCTAGGGCTATTTTGTCCATTCTTTTCATGTCTTTGTAAGTCATTTTGTGTCTTTTTTTGTCATTTTGTGTCTTTTTTTAGTCCTTTAGTCCAACATAAAATGTGATTTTGAATCTTTTTTTTACTTTCAAAACACTATCATGCTCAATAAAGAATTTTAAATGTTGCAAATGTGCATTAATTTCAGAGTACACTGAGACATTAAACTGCACCGTTTTCAATTAAATTCTGGAAAAGTTGGTGTGTTCTAAAACTTTTGACCAGTAGTGTATGTCAAATTTGCTTAAACTAGTCAGTGTTTTACTATCATATATGATGCTTTTGGGTTAATACTAATGCTGCTTTTATGTTGCATTTTACTGCTATAGAAGTTTAAGGTTGTGCTCATTTTCACTCCTTTATATCCTGTTGGGTAGTTTAATCTGCAGCGATGCATCAGAGTCTATAACAGGGTCTCTGCAGGGTTCAACAAGACTTTTTAAAGACGTTTTTAAGACCATAATACAAACAATTTAAGATTAATTTCACATCCAAACTGGCAAAAAAGTACAAAAGACATGAAGGAAAATTGGAGGCCCGGAATTACTTGCAAAGTGTATGAATTTATTGGAATAAAAAATGCTTAACGTAACTAAAAACCAGAAGCCTCTCTATGGTCAACTAATATCCGTTAAGAAATTCTGACTGTTTAATTCTGATTGTTTAAATTATGGCTGGACTGCTCCGTTCTCTAATTATGTTATAGCGTCCTCAAAAATACAAACATTAAAAAACGAGACTGAAGTTTATGCATTTGTTTCAAACAAAAGTTATTAATAAAATGTACATGTAATAATGTAATGTTAACATGTTTAAGACCTTTCAAAATCATATTTAAGACAATTTATGAGATTTTAAGAGAATTTTTAGACATTTTAAGGCCTTACATTTTTCCAAATTATTGGATTTTAGAGGTTTTAAGACTTTTTAAGACCCCGTGGATTCCCCTATATAAGATCATCATTTGTTTGCAGTGTGGTTGTCCTGTTAGAACCACATATTTCTAAATAAAAGTGAGAAAAAAACAGCAGTTTTCAGCTTCCTAACAATGTATTTTTCAGGTGATCTTAGATGCAGAGTTCCTATGGATGCTCGAAATCCTTAAAAAAGAAAAACCATGTTTCAAAATGTTTTACGTTTGTGAAAATTGTGCCAAAAAAATCAAAATAAATAGAAAAACCTATTCTGCCATTATATATATATACATTTTTTATGTTTACAGTTTTAATTCAATAAAAATCATTGATATTTGTTATGTAGAATGAACCCACTCAGCTTGATATATATATTAAATTTACTATTAGATTATTTGTAATGATGCATTTTTGTAAGCAGCATTTTACTGTTGTCCAGGTAGGGTTCATTTAAACTACTTCACATGCTCCTATGTGGTTAAATAAATAAAAATGCATAATCATTTTGTATTAATCATGTTTTTTATGTTGAATCTTGGCCTGAAAAGTAACTTAAGCTGTCAGCTAAATGTAGAGGAGTAAGAAGTACATTATTTACCTTAAAATGTAGTGAAGTAGAAGTATAAATACTCAAGTAAAGTATAGGTACCTCAAAATTGTACTTAAGTACAGTACTTGAGTAAATGTACTTAGGTACAAGTTATTGTTACCCATTTTGTTCATTGTTTTTCTTATATATTATATTATAATATATTATCCTATAGTGTGATTTTTTTTGTAACTTTGGAGCAATCTGAAAGCAGAATGACCTTCGGGATTAATAAAGTTCTATCGTATCTTATCTTATATTCCAACACTGGTTACATTGCACCACTACAGTGATTTAAAAAGCTACTTTTTACACCTTCGGTGATTTCCAAATTTGTAGATGAGCCAGCTGCATAATACTGTAGGAGAGAATGCGGGATATTTGGCGACCACTCATATTTTGGGATTTACCGCTTTTTGGAAGGGGTTAAAGAGCGAGATCCATACAGCATTGGGGATTGATTTACTGTTTAGCCCAAGTCAGTTTCTTTTTGACGTCACCTAACTCCTGACGACACGTCACCAAGGACCAAAAGTACCTGTTACACATACTTGTGATGACTGCTGGAAAAATGGTGACAATAAAATGGAGGAACTGCCATGTGTACTCTGTGCTGTTGTCAGGGAATGTTTTGTACCGTGTTCTTTCTTATTAAATAAAAATATTTCTCACCTTGAAGATGCCCACCCAGTCCCGGGGATTGGGCTGGAAGGCCGCAGTCCGGGTGTAGCAGCAGGTGACCGGGGTTGCTGGGGGGTAAGAGTGCGGGGTGTCGGTGAACACCACCTGGGAGAAGGTGCGTGCTTTGGGGTCAGCCGCTGCCTCTGAAGGGCCCTCCATGCTGGGCTGCAGCCAGTAAACACAGGATGATGAAACATATCGTGATTGATGTCAGCAGGTGTTATGGCAGAAAGTGACTCTGGTGTTTAAATACAAGCTTCCTTCTTCCTGTTGTTGTTTGTGCGCACTTATAAATCTAAGTTTCACTTGTTTTCAGATGTATTACGCACTCATAATGAACTCAAAAACACTGAAATAGCGTATGCTTCATATAAAAACAACCTATTTCTTCCTGAATATGATATTTAATGTAATATATCAACTTTTAAACGGCAGTTAGATTAATAAAAATATAAAAACAAAGAAACCGAAAGTGAACTGGCCATTAGACCGCACCCGAAACTTACATAATGTTTACTTCGTTTCACAAAACTGGTTTTTAACTACAAGCAGTCTTAATAAAGCGATATTTTTGTAGAGATATTTGGATGAAGACATAATACTTACATGTTAGAAGTCACTTTTCACAGGACCAACATCAACACTCAGCTCCGCTTCTCGGAAACCAGTGCTGTGGTGCGTTCAGGCGCTCCTCGGATATTTGTACTGTCTGTCTCGTGAACACGACAGACACGTAAAGTAATACGTTACTTATTAGGCAAACATCCACGTTGATCTTATTTGATTAAAACAAACAAACGAACATAAATATTTAATTTCGTACGAACAAAATGCTTTCTGAAATTTATTTTTTGTTATCTAAATATGATCTTTACCATTAACTTAAAAAAAATCATTTTGGCATTATGTGTGCATGCTATTTTTTATTTTAGTTGTAGTTTATTTTGTTTTCCACATAGTTTACATTTTTAGGAAGATTTGTATTAAATGCAAAAAATATTCTCTCAAATACGAATTATTTCGTGTATCGAGAGGCAACATGGAGACAAAACAATAAAAAAGCAAAAAAACAAAAAATCATTCTTTATAATTTTGGCATTGTTTATGTGTCTTGACATATTTTAAAAATCATTTTATTTTCTACCAGTTTACATTTTTTATTTTAAATGTTTCTACTACGTGTTTTTATATTTTTAATACATAGAAAATCGTGTTTGCTGATATTTTAAAACATTTTTTTTAAAGAGGAAGATTTGTATTAAATACACAGGAAACTCGCAAATACTAATAAGTACAATCAAGTGCAAACAATAAAAAAAAGCAAAAAGTGGACACATTATAAATCTTGTAACCTGTAGGTAAAAAACAATCATAGTCAAACGTATAGGTTCATGTCATGTGCGCTCAAATTAAAAACGTTGCTGCCTTGATTCCAATTGTCCTTGAAAGCAGTATTAGTTGCGTTTTGAGCGTTGCATGATAGGAAATGAAGTCATTTGTAGTAGCTTACTCTTTCCTCTGCAATGTGACATTACAACACAAGAGGGAGCCAAACTCTTTTTTGACATGAAACTGGTCTTTTCTTTAATCGATATTATTATATTATAATAAACACACAGATGTTGGTCAGGGTTGATCTCAGTGTTACGTTTGTTGTTTTTCAACAAATTTGCCATGTGTCAGAAAAAAATGATTTTAGCATTTACTTGGAAAGAGATCATATGATGCACTTGCGCACTACAACAACGTTAATTGTCTTCAGTATTATAGTATTGCATTATTCCATATTTTTAAAATGATTTAATATATCATTATAATTATCGTCAAATTATTTTATCTTGTTAAAATAATCGCCTAAGTAATTTTTTGTCGAAATTGTTTTTTTGCCTAAATCATCTCCTCATGACGCCAGCCACCTATGGTAAAATCGCCTACATCCTCAGTTGATCAGATCATGTGATTTTACCCCTTTAAGATCATCACTTCTTTGACAATTTGCCACATTCATAGGCATCAGATAAGAACCCAGCAAAGAAGAGCTAGAGGGAGATTGTTTAGTTTATCAGTGTTTTATTGTTGACACTAATATTGGTAACACTTTATTTTGAAGGTGTCTACATCAGAGTGACATAAGCGTGTCATAAACATGACATGGGATGTGTCATGAACATTAATGACACTTTGAAGTAACATTAATGCTCATGATACTTGTCATGTCATGTTTCTGTCAGGCTTGTGTGACTCTTATGTAGACACCTTCAAAATAAAGTAATTTATTTCTTTATTTCATAATTTACACAGTGTTACTAATATACCAATAGCCATCCTTTGTTACATCCTTTTTGAGTGAAATTATCAATAATATGTTACACTTTTGGTGAAGTTTTTTGTGTTTCCTGCAAAACTTGAAAAAATGAGTTAGGCGATTATTTTAACAGGCTGACGTTATGGAAATCATCTCAACTGCAAGGTGCACCTGTGGGTCATCCTATAGATGCATCTTTTCTCATCGGTGAGCCAACAACCAATCAGGATCTAGAATCCTCACACCCCCGGACTGTGATTGGTTGGCGGGGAGCCCGGGGCGTTCCATCTGATAAGGCATGTGTAGTTCATTCATGTTTACATTTGTAGGTGACGTCTCCTCCTGTGTGTGCGTCAGGCTGAGACGAATACAACAAACCTAACAATAGCAACAACAACAACAACAACAACACACATCGGTGCTCGGTCGGTGTTTCCTCCCGGGAACAAGAGGACACACTTATTCATCACGGTAATGTCACATTTATGACGTTTTAGCCGTTAAAAGTTGATTGTTTCGTCTCTCGGGAGCCTGTGGTCAGAAGGCAGCATTCGGTTACCATAGCAACAGCACTGCACATATACTTAGCATATAGCTTGTTAGCTTGGAGTCTTGTTATTGTTTGAGGAAATGAAGCAAATCTCTAAACTAACGACAAAACAGTGTTGTTCAGTGTTTTGTTTTTAACTGGTTTTAACATTGAGCTAAACTGCTGCGTTTTATTGGGACGAGTTGCTAAATAATATGGAAGTCGTGCAGCCGTGGTAGATGTATTCAGATCATTTACTTAAAAGTAGTAATAAAACAATAAAAGCCATGTATTAAAAAATGCAACTAATCCAAGTAAAAAAAGTACAGAAGTCTCACTTAAAGTACTCATAATGCAGAAACATATTAATTCTGATACATTAACAGTGGTGGAAAAAAGTATTCAGATCCCTTACTTTGGTAAAAGTACTAATACCACATGGCAGAATTACTTCACTGCAAGTTAAAGTCCTGTAATCAAAACTGAAGCAAAAGTATCAGCAACAAAATGTACGTATCAAAACTAAAAGTACTTCTTATGCACATAGGTAAAAGTAGGCTTCAAGTAACTCAAAATTGTACTCAAATACATCACTTAAGTAAAATGCACTTAGTTTCTTTCCATCACTGCTTCAAGAATCAATGTGCTTTAGTAGAAATGTACATTTTGTGAGTAATTTCATTGGAGTTTGTGATTGACCTGATGAGGAATTTTACCTGTCCTGCCACTACAAATTATTTTATCATGGTTGTATTTGATAGTTTTTATTCGAACATACTGCATCTGTGTGATCTTTTCCAAGCATTAGAGACATGGGGACACATTTTGGTAGCTGTTTTGCGTTACTGTCTGTACAACACTAACAACATACCTGTCAGTATTTTTTGGTGCAGTTAAGAAATAATCTTAGGGGTCACAGATTTCAGTGCAACACCTGTAGCTGCATAAACTGTGCAGCAACTTAAACAGAATTATTAGATATTTAATTGTAATATATTATGATAATGGTAATATTGTTCTGGTTCACCTGCTGCTACCATAATGAAAAACAATTTACTTCAGTTAGATTACTTATTATTGTTCTGGGTTTTTTTAGGCAATATTAAGATCCATAACTGATCTTTTAATGATTGTTGCTAATGTGTCCCCAGCAGGTTTGTCAACAGATGAGATACACAGAACTTAATTTTAAGAAATGAGAATTGCTGATCTTGTAGAGCAGAATTTGAAAACTAATCACCGGTTTGCATATTCAATTCACAAAGCTGTATTAATATACAGACAGAACAAAATGACAATAGTGTGTTTGTTATTCTTATTTAATAAAACATCTGGGACACGGTTTATTTAAACATAACAAAAGAGCGAATTAACCTTTCCTTCCTTCATTTAAAATCTCGATAAAAATACACTACAGTCATATTAAATTATAATAGCCCTGCTCTGTAATTGTATGAGAGTTCATGTTGCCCTTGTAACTCTCATTCACACACACAGAAAAGGTTTTCACTCATACAGTTTAAATACCTTCGAATGCAGTCATGACTTGCCAATTTAGTAACTGACAGCCATGTTAGAAGCTTTAAAGCATCATAAGAGACACAAAGGGGAGATAAGTGAGTGTGGAAGGGTGTAGGGTGTCGACTTATGATTAATTAATGTTGATTGATTCATTAATCAAGAAATAGGGTCAGCAACAGATTGTAGCCACGCCAAGCTTTGGTCCTTTTGTGTCACTCTTCCACGTTATCCAGCCCGGTTTATCTGACCTGGTTGGCTGCCATGACAGCAGGGAAACATAAGATAACGTGTCCAGTTTGTCTACTTTCTATTCTTCTTTGACCAGCATTTCCCCTACTGCCTGTGCTCCATTTTTAATGTCTTCAATGGAAGGCTAGGCTTCAACTGAAGGTTCTCCATTTCAACTTGGCTAACAGGATAGATGTCCAGCCTGTTCACTTACACCACGCACTGCCACGCCGCTTTTCAGCACAGATTTAAATTTAACAACTCAAGGCATTGAAAAAAACACATCTCCTGTTTCAGCGAACAAATATCAGGGATTATCCCTCTCCTCTTGCTCCCTGCTGAGGTCTCCTGCTCATTTTCTCTCCATCATGTCAGGAGGGATCAGGTGTTTGTCCCCACAGCTTCTAATTGGTCACCAGATCCACTGCCGGGCCCGCTGCTTGAGCATGTAAGTCAATCTCAACTGAGCCATCCTTGTGATGATACAAATCTACTCTCCTTTTTTTTTTCCTTCAAGACTTCAGAGGCAGACGGTGCACCAAGTGGACATGTGGCTCATTAGTTTGTCTGCCGAGGAGCATGAAAGCGTCCTAAAGGGCTCTTGAAACAGGGATTTGTGGATCAAAGACGTGTGGAGGGAGACAGACGAGGACGGGGCAGCATCTTCCAACACCTGTGTCCTCACAAATGTAGGCTTAACAGCACAGGTGAGTAAGAACTGTTTGTGTAGGTAAAAAGGTTTCTGAACTGCCAGCTTATGAGGTACAATAAGTTTAAACTCGTGAAGTCTGCAGAGGTGTTTCTAATATTTAGTCCACCCCATTTATATCAGTGAGTGCAGACTAAACATTCAGATTCATATCAACAAACTGCAGCCTATAAAATGACCACAATATCTCTCTAAAACATATAACCTTCATGAAGAGAGGATTTGCTTTGCAGAGTTGTTTCTGCTTTACTTTTAGCTATAGGTGTGTCTAATTAAGTGTGCGTTGCGTCACTGAAACCAGAGTGATTTCGATTAGCGCTGAAGGAATTGGTTGAATGATCCATTAGTTGATTAACTAGATGGTGATTTTGATTATAATTTAAGTAATTTATCTAAAGACAGATAGAATTTGAGTGCTTTTGCCATTCAAATGTGCAAAGACTTGCTGCTCTAACTGCAAATGAAACACCTTTGAGTTTTTGCACTGTTGTCAGACAGAATTAGCAGTTTTAAGACGAGACATTGGGCTTTGGTAACACTTTTGTAATTGCACTTTTATTTACTTTTACATGATAATAAAGATAATTGTTAATTGCAGCATTAATTGACAGTGTGCTGCATTCAGTTAATTCTAATTAGACCATTTTACACAACTTTTTCTTAATGTTTGTCTTCTTCCATTACATTATCGTAAACAAGTAGACAGTGACAACCTCCTCAGCAACAACAGCTATAGACGTCTTGGTTTAGTGTTTAGTGCTGCAGTCAGTTGGTTTCTAAAGTAAATTAGACAATAGTGAGTGCTTTCATCACGTGTCAAGGTGTAGTCTGAATGTTGGGTGTTGTGTAGTGACACTGAGCAGTTAACAGAGTCATTCTTACTGAATCCAGTCATTGCTGGTTGAAGGCAGATAATACAAAAGGTGTCATGCACGTACCTGTTGTTGTTGCACGCTGAGGGGGAGAACCTTGGAGAAATCCTTTGCAGGGTTGTAACCGTACCCGGGCCGAGGTCAGCGGGGCGTCTCGGCCCCGTGTAAAGCTCACAGTTCAGGGCCAGGATTATCCAGATCACTGGATCAGAATACTGTCACCTAGCACCGTAACCTCCCACAGTGTGTAGCTGGGATGTCCCTCCTTACTGCCACCACGATCACGATCATTACTGCCCATTAACTTGACCTCTCCTTCAACCCTGCAAGACACCAGATAGGAGGCAGAGGCAAACAGCTGAGATGCTGCTGTGATGATGGCCGGCCACTGTGCCGGGGTCAGAGTGCAGACGGACATTAGAGGAACTAGAACACATAAGTGGATCTAAACTAACCTTTAGGTTTATTCCTATCATCTTTCTAGTTAGAGGCAGCTTTTTATCTCTATAAAAAGGTGCCTCTCAGTGTTCGGCAGTCGGTCCATCACTTTGGTCCAGTCTTAATAACTACTTTTAACTTAAAAACAATTTGTTCCCAATACTCATAGTCCCCATTGGATGAGTCCTAATGATTTGGTGATCCTCTGACCTTTCCTTTAGTGCCACCATGAAGTTCAAACATTTGCAAAACTGACGACATTCTCATCAGCCTCAACTCTGCTATGTTTTAGTGCTAATAGGGTTTTTTGTCATAGCAGGAAAAACACAGTTAAAAGTAATTTTGTTAACGTTGGTTCAGTTCCATTCCAAGTGTTCCAGTAAGCCAAGCCTGGAGCGAGCTCACCTCAATG
This sequence comes from Centropristis striata, assembly GCF_030273125.1. Lineage (NCBI taxonomy): Eukaryota > Metazoa > Chordata > Actinopteri > Perciformes > Serranidae > Centropristis > Centropristis striata. The sequence goes on along the minus strand of NC_081537.1, from coordinate 24,452,621 downwards.
GACTGCAGTCATTTTTAATGTAATTTGCACTTTTTCCCTACTATGACAAGCCAAAATGTCTGCTATGAAAAAGGTCTATTGGCAAATATCAGCATGCTAAACTAAGATGGGGAGCATGGTAAACATTAAACATAAGGATTTTCATTGTGAGCATGTACTGTCATTAGCTTTTAGCTCAGTAACATGGCTGCAGACTCCTAAAGACAAAAAAAGACAAAGACTCCTAAAGACAATGAGTAGGATTTGTCCATTGTAATTTATAAACACATATATAACATACATTATATACACATATAAAACATTGAAAGTTGCCCCCCCCTTAGCTCAACAACAAAAGCACTCTGAAAGCCAACCCCAGATTTACTCTCTGTCTATGTGGCTTTTTGACTTTTTTTCTGAGCCCTGTGACTTTACTAGGAAATCAAAAATTACCTCAGACGGGCCAATAGTTGATTAACTGGTTTAAAATGCAAGAAAAGGTTTGCTGAGGGCTCAGGGCTGAGAGAGTGACGCGTGCACTCTCAGCACGTGTCGACAAAAAGAACTCTCCCATTGTCCTTTATTCTCCGGTGATGAGAAGATCAGCTCCAGGTGTGAGGCTCCACACACCTGCTCCAGCACTGTCACTGGGGAGTGGGTGGAGCCACCTGGCAGGACTGTAGATGCCTTCAACACTTCCGCATCATTAGGGCTGTTACAATATCAGATTTTTACACTGCACCAATATCTTGGCAAAAGTCAGTAATTGGATAATTGGTTTATTTACACTATATTACCATATATGCATCATTAACCTGATGCCAATATTTCATTATTTACATTTCATGGGTGTCATCATATCGCAACAGCCATACACATCTGATATAATAATAACGATGATGAATAAAGTAATTTTGATTGATTGATTGATTGATTGATTGATTGATTGATTGATTGATTGATTGATTGATTGATATAAAGAATATTTTACTTGATATCAGTATCTTGTTCACCTCACTGAAACTACTTTTGGTAATTTGCACTATCAACATTATGAAAAGCATTAAATTAAAGTAGTTTTTTGGCCTTAGCGTTAATTCTCCCTTGCTGTTGTTGCACTATTAAACACTATTTGTTTCCATGCTGCAACAATAACTGGTGAGACAACGTGCCGACAGCCAGAGCACTCACCTGATGAGAGAAATGGAAACGGAAACATGATTCCATGCAACACTTACAGCATGTTCTTTGTTCTGTTTGATTGAATTTCATTGTGAAGCTGTGCAGCACGTCCCGTTAAAAACATGCCATGTAAATGAAAATAAAATTGCAATCTTGTGTGTGTATATGTGTGTGTGTGTCAGCTATCACATACTGTAAACTCTTTTCTGCATCTGCTCACCGTCAGATGGCTGCATCTGTTTTTGTTTGTGCTCCTCCAGAATGGGTCTACCTGTGGACAGCCCAGACAGAAATGATGATGCACATAAATATGAGCTGCAGGGAGAAGGAGAGGGCGGCGAGAGCCAATCTGAAGCCTGCACCCGCACCCCGCTGCCCATCAACAACAACAAGAAGAGGAAGAAAAGCAAGAAGAGGTACTTTACTGCAGGATCTCGTCCATTTGTACTTCTGCAGTTATTTCCCATTGCAGGTACATTACCTCTGAGCGCCCCGACAGTTATGATTTTGTAACCTGTCCTCGAGGCTCTTAAGTTTTTGTTTCCTCACTTGTCCTCATCACTCGGTGAAAGGAAGATGAGCGTAATGAGGCATTTGCAGGACCTCGCAGCAAAGCAGATGTCTGTCCCTCTTTCTGTCTCTCTTCTCTTCCAGATGACTGTGGATCAACCTCACCAACTGCAAATATGAAAGTGGTACGTTTGGGCCAAATATGAGCAAATCATAAAAGTGATTATCATTATTCTGTCATATAGTTCAGTTATTATTATGCACAATCCCAGCTATCTACAGTCATGGAAAAAAAATGATTAGACCCTTGTTCTCTTCAATTTCTTGTTAATTTTAATGCCTGGTACAGCTAAAGGTATATTTGTTTGGACAATGATAATAATAACAAAAACAGCTGATAAGAGTTTAATTTAAGAGCTGGTATCTAGACATTTTCCATGTTTTTTTTTTTTAACATTAAACCATGTTAAATGTCGAGATATCAGCTCTTAAATTAAACTCTTATGAGCTATTTTTGTTATTATTATATTTGTCCAAACAAATGTACCTTTAGTTGTACCAGGCGTTACAATGAACAAGAAAGCAAGGAGAAAACAAGGGTGGTCTAATAATAATATTTTTTTCCATGATTGTATATTCCTAAAATATGTAGCGGACTAGATTTATTTTACTTGGCCAAAAGTATGTGGACACCCCTGTCTACAGGACTGTATTTCATGTCCTCCACTAGGACCCCTTAGTTCCATATAAGGTTCATTTTAATGCTATAGAATACAAGTTTATGTGCGTCTCCATCCTGTTTCAACACGACAACGCCTCCATGCCCACAGCCCACTAAATAAACAGATGTTTGACCAGATAAAGGAGGTTTAACTTCAGAGATTTGTTCCAAAGTAACTGGAGACTCGAGGCAACAAGCTTTATTAGAGGACTAATGTTTCCACGCCAGGTGTTCAACAGTACAGAGACTCACATTCTCTTAAATAACCTCCACTGATTAGGAACTAATTCAGCACAGACTGGAGCATTAGGGAGGGAACAGGAGCTGCATGTCGGCAGCTTTTACAATCCTACGTGTGCAGATGCTTGACTCAGAGACAATGAGAACTACATTTACATTTAGCAGACGCTTTTATCCAAAGCGACTTACAGGAAGAATAAAAGTAGGGTAAAGAGTAAAACTAGGAGACTCCGGTGGCTTACATTGAAATATTTAATGAATTAACTTGATCAAGGAGAATAAATCATTCCACCATACACAGAGAAACACACAGATTATTCCCCTGCATTGTATTTAATGCAAAGCACTAGAGAGAGAGAGAGAGAGAGAGAGAGAGAGAGAGAGAGAGAGAGAGAGAGAGAGAGAGAGAGAGAGAGAGAGAGAGAGAGAGAGAGAGAGAGAGAGAGAGAGAGAGAGAGAGAGAGAGAGAGAGAGAGAGAGAGAGAGAGAGAGAGAGAGTGAGAGATGTTTAGCCTAAACATTGATAACAAAGACCCAGACAGCCTTGGCTGGCCCTGTGTAGACCAGGCTGAGAACACTTTGGAACAAACATTGAATTCTTTAGTTTAACTTGAGTAAAGGTTGATTTATAAAATGCAATAAAATATAATTAATCCCCCGTATTATACCACAATACATTTATAGAAACAAATAAATATATAAATGCCTATTTATAACAATAGATCAGTAACCACGTCCATTAAAATGCATGTAAGTAATATTAATCCATAAGTACATTAGATATTTTAGATACCACCCTACTAACAAGAAGCTCCTGCAGCTTCTGTAACTTGTTGCATCAAGTCTGTGTGAGAGATCATACAACACAAGCAAGGATGAAGTCAAGAAACAACACAAGAATAAGCAAGAATAAGTGGCATATATTACGTTGAGTCCTGTTAGGACGTAAGTACTTTTTGGACATAAGTTTTTTTAGGACGCAAGTGGTTTTAAGTAGTGACTTCAGATTTATTTTTATTTTTTTGTGTTCTGTGTATTGATTAAGTGTGTAGGTGTTCAGTAAAGAGTTGTGTAATGGGTGTGAGGTTGGACCCAAGAACAGCACAGACTGAGACCAGTGTTGGAACAGTTAAACAGTTTATTGCTCAGACAGGTTTGCAAAAATCCACAGCCGGTACACAGGTAACAGATCACACACAGAGTGAAGCCAATAAGTCCCACTTCCCAGCGGAGACCTCCGGGGAGGGAATCCAGCAGGCAGGAAACAGACAAGGGGCGAGCAGGCAGAGTAGTCAGGGACGGAATGCAGATCAGGTTACCTGGGCAGAGACGACGAGGATAGGTCAGGGACAGGCAGGGTCGATACCAAGGAAGCAATCCGGGAAAAAACGCGCGAGAGCTTAGCATGCTGCTGAAGACAATCTGGCAAGGACTGAAGGGAAGGAGTGGGTATAAATCAGGTGAGGGAACACAGGTGAAGGTGGTTGCACTGATTAGGTGGGAGTGGCTGGCAGATGATCAGGTGAGGGAGCACAGGTGAATGTGGTTGCAGTGATAGGTGGGAGTGGCTGGCAGGTGAGTGGAAAAGTACTAGCAGACAGGCAGTGGGGATGGAAAGCCAGGAGCGGATCATGACAAGTTGAGAGGGATTCAGCAGGTCGGATGGAGTTTGGAAGTTGGTTCCACCACCGGGCCACTACAGAGGAGAAGAGTCTGGTTTGAGACGTAAAGCCCTTCAGGGGGTTTGTGGACCTGAACAACGGGAGTTCAGATATGTAGAAGCTGTTCCCGTTGCTGTCTTGTAAGCAAGAGACAAGGCTTTGAATTTGATGCTGCTGCGACCGGGAGCCAGTGCAGAGAGATGAGGAGCGCAGTGACATGTGCTCTCCTGGGCTGGTTGAAGACCAGACGCACCGCTGCGTTCTGGATCACCTGCAGAGGCTTGGTGGTGCATTCAGGGAGACCTGCCAGTAGAGAGTTGCAGCAGTCTAAACGAGATGTCACGAGGGCCTGAACCAGGAGTTGTGTGGATTGCTCGGTCAGGTAGGGTCTGATCTTCCTGATGTTGTACAGGGAGAATGGACAAGTTCTGGCAATTGAGGACACATGAGCCTTGAAGATCAGTTGGTCATCAATCATGACACCCAGGTTCCGTGCAGAACTGGTGGGCACAAGTTGCATGGATCCAAGCTGAAGATTAATCGGTAGATGTAGGGCTGGGCGGGCCGGGATGACTAGAAGCTCCGTCATCGAGAGGTTGAGCTGAAGGTGATGTTCTGTCATCCAGGTGGAGATATCAGCAAGGCAGGCAGAGATACGGGCTGAGACTGTGAGGTCATTTGGTGGGAAGAACTTGACTGCTCTGCACAGAGTCCTGACTGATGTGCTTGAATGGGAACAAATTCACTGCTGCAGGTTCAAACATCTGGTGAAAAGACTGTGGAGGCTGTCATTACATATGGGTGCAATGCTCAGGTGTCCACATACTTTTGGTCATGCACTGTAATCAGTAGCTCTTAGATGAGTCCTTTCATAATAAATACACAGAAAAAACACTTCCTGCTGTTTGTTGGTTCAGTGCGGCGAGCTGCTCGCAGGTACGGCCTCCGGGAGGCGGTGGAGGGCGAGGACTGGACGCTGTTCTGGACCGACTGCTCCGTGTCTTTAGACCGCGTGAAGGACATGAAGCGTTACCAGGTATTCACTCACACACATCACACAGAACTAATTAAACTGAATTCAATTGTATGAATAAAGCTGAAAAGGGGCTGGTGGGGAGCAGTCATGCTTCTCCGTGAAATAGTCTGTTATTTAATTCTTCTGCTCAATATGCCTCACCATGAAATAATAAAAAGTACAGATTCCCATAGAGATTATGACGATGGTGTCATTTTCTCATTGCTCATAACAGCTTTTCAGCCCGAGCAATCAATTTGTAATCTAATTGGGTAATTCAGTGCAGCGAGTATTCAGCACCCACGATTCCTCTCTGAAGGAAGGAGTTGGAGCGGTTTATTTTGTGTGAACAATCTTACACATGAAAATACTTGTTGTGTGTGTGTCTCTTGTGTCTTTGCAGAAAATAAACCATTTCCCAGGGATGAGTGAGATCTGCCGCAAAGATTTACTGGCCAGGAACATGAACCGTATGCTCAAGCTTTTCCCTAAAGACTACAATATCTTCCCCCGAACATGGTGCCTTCCTGCAGAGTACGTTTTGCACATTTCATTGTTATTTTTTGCTCTTTTATTTCGTCGTCGTCCCCCCCCCAGTGTGTCTTAAAGATCCCCTCCAGTTGCATTGAGACATACAGTCATGGAAAAAATGATTAGACCACCCTTGTTTTCTTCTAATAATAATTCTTGCTCATGTTAATGCCTGGTACAACTAAAGGTGCATTTGTTTGGACAAATATAATGATAACAACAAACATATCTGGTAAGAGTTTAATTTAAGAGCTGATGTCTAAATATTTTCCATAGTTTTATTGATAAAGATTTTGGTTTTTATCAAGAAAACCATGGAAAATGTCTAGATATCATCTCTTAAATTAAACTCTTATGAGCTATTTTGTTGTTATCATTATATTCATTATCATTAATGTACCTTCAGTTTACCAGGCATATACAAATAGTCTGCATGGAACAATTATGTGTTTCTGATGTTTTTCTAGCAAAAAAATTATAATTTCCACATAAATATCTTTAAAAAGGCATCAAGTGCTTCTACCTCATTAAAAATGCCAGGATCTATGAATATGCAAATTTTATTAATTTCTAAAGTTTTCCTGCAGGACACAAGATGTCTCCTACTTTACTGTAAAGCCCACTGTCAGAGCATGTGCACTGCAAGCTTTTAGTTCCTACAACACACTTTTATAAGCTGCATTTGGGCCAGAATTGACCATGCTAATTGAGCATGCAAACCATGATTTTCAGAAAGCAGAGAAACCTTCCACTCCAAGCAGATGAACGTTTAAAAACAGCCTTCTATTATTATTAAACTGTTCACAGTAAAGCTTATTCTTTAACTGTAGGAATGAGGAGAAAAACATATTTTTGAGTGGAGGGTGATATATGAACTCCTTATCTGATTGTACTCTGCAGCTACAGTGACTTCCAAGCTTACACCAGGGCCAAAAAAAGCAAGACGTACATCTGTAAGCCGGACACGGGCTGCCAAGGCAAAGGCATCGTCATCACCAGGTCGAGTAAAGACATCCAGCCTGGAGAACACATGATCTGCCAGGTTTACATCTCCAAGGTGAGCTAACACAACACAGCACACACACACACACACACACAGGAACACACACAGGTTAAAGCTTACATGTTTTATTTTAACTTCCCTCCTCAGCCTTTTATAATCGACGGGTACAAGTTCGACCTGCGTATCTACGTGCTGGTGACGTCGTGTGACCCGTTCAGCATCTTCATGTTCAGGGAGGGACTCGCTCGCTTCTGCACCACCAAGTACAACGAACCCACACACAGCAACGTGGTGAGAAAAGCTCAAGTCTCTTGGTAGTCTGGTGTATCAAATGGAAATAGATTGGGCCGATATGTATTTAATTTAATTGTATTTATTTATTTGCACCATAAGAAAAGACAATTACAAAAAACAGAAATGAAACAGGAATAGTAAGTGCGGGAGAGGTTAAAAAACCCTATATGGGCTCATAAGAAGCACCTCCCCAAGAAATATACAAAAATTAAAAAATAAATCAACAACAACAATGAGAGAAAGCAACAACAAATAACAACAAAAAAAGAAAGCAATATTTAGAATTTTTGTGCTCCAATGAAAATAGATTTTGCACTTATTTAACTCTGCAAAGGTACTCAGAAGTCTGCTTTCTTAAACAAAATAACTTACTATTTAACTGTTAAAGAATATTTAGCATTATTATTATACAGTGTGCATTATCTGTGTTACAACTATACATCACTGTCTTTGGAGAAGGAATTACAAACTTTACCACCTGTTTGCTGTCAGACATCTGTAGGTGACAAAGGAAAAAACTTTTTATATGTTTTATTGCTCTCCTGGACAAAGTATGTGGTGATGTTACCATTTTTAAATCATAAGCATCGTTTTCTGCATCAAATGTTCTGTAAAAAAGTTTTCATAATTATAAGGCAACAGTATAATATATATTATTCTGCACAATGAGAACTTTTACTTGTGGTTCTTTTATCATCTTTTGATGTTTTGTACATTTACTTAAGTATAATTCAAGAGCAGAACTTTTACTTGTAACAGAGTATTACTAAATGAGACTAGATGACGTCACACTGTTAACTTTTAATTCTCTTTTTATGTCTGACAGAAAATGTCCGACAGTCCAAAAATGAAAGAAATATATATTTTCTCCATAAAAGATTTAGAAAAACAGACAAGACTGGCATTAGAGGAGCTGAAAACAGTAAAATGCTGACCTTTTCACTTCACATTTCTTTCTTGCTTGTGATATTTTTATCTCTTTTTTAATTTCTCTCCTCTCAGGAGGATGTTTGCATGCATCTCACCAACTACTCCATCAACAAGAACAGTGAGAACTTTGTCCGTGATGAAGACACTGGCAGCAAACGGTGAACACAAACACAATACTAAAAACCTCAAATTACCATTACTGTTAAAGTTCTGTATATTTATTGCATGTTTGCTGTTTTTCTTTGTGCCCAGAAAGCTGTCCACCCTGAACAAGCTGCTGGAGTCGATCAGCTGCAACACGGACAAGATGTGGAGCGACATCGAGGACGTGATCGTGAAGACTCTGATCTCGGCTCACCCCATCCTCAAACACAACTACCACACGTGTTTCCCCAACCACACCACCGGCAGCGCCTGTTTCGAGATCCTGGGCTTTGACGTGCTGCTGGACCACCGGCTCAGACCCTGGGTGCTGGAGGTCAGACTCCCCGATCCTCTACATATCCTATATATATATATATATATATATATATTGTCGTGGCAATTCTGGTCAATTGCACTAAGTTAGTGGGTGAGCTGGCCAAAAACAAAGCACTCAATACTCTGTTCAGCAAGATTTATTAGCACATTCGTATTCCATACATCGCACAATTCCGAATGGCTATTTTACAATACAACAAAGTCCCGTACACCGCTCGACTTATAACTGTTGCAGTTCCCAGCATTGATTCTTTAGTAAGCCTCAATGTGGCCCTATCTTCCTGCCCTATGCATCACATCAGGACAGAGCCCACTGGTCAACACGTTCCCCTCTCTCATGGTGTTATCATTGCTAAGTTCACAGAGTCAGTTCCCACAATGCCTTGTGTCTTGAATACCAAGTAGGTCGCCGCCTACTTCATGTCCCACCATGCAGGAAAACCCAAATTTCCTTCACACTTCCCCCCTTTTGACTAACATATGTGTAGTCAACTACAAACTAGAAATTTGGTTGCAGGCCAAGGGGGAACTGTATCACTGATTGTTAACTTAGTTACACCATGATTGAGTGGGAAGAGGACAACAATGCAACAGTAATTTTAATAGGTGCATGTGAGATTCAGAAACAGTGAGAAAAAGCATGGTGATGTTTCAAAATAAACAATGTAAACAATTAAAGTTGAAAATGGTGTACAGGTAAACATTCTAAAAAGTCAATAAAAAAAGTCAATAAAACATTCTTTAAAAAGTCAATAAAACATTCTTTAAAAAAGTCAATGAAACTTCCAAAAATGACAATGTAAGCTTAAAACTCAAAACGGCGATATATACAGCATGGCCACCCAGTACAATGTTTTGCTTTGCTTGTTTTACTGAGTGGTATAAGGTGTCTAGGGGTGTTACCATATCATCGTTTTTGGTATTTTATTGTGACCCCAGGACTCCCCCTCTCTGAAACTTGGGAGTGGGTCAGTAGGTGGCCATTAGTCCATTCCTTGGCCTGTGGGTCAGCCTGCCAATGTCCTTGTTGTTGTGCATTTGGCCAGTCTCTTGCTAAGTAGACAGGCCGTTGTGCTTCGTGAATCCATGTCACCTTGTGACATCTCTTGCTACCTCTGAACAGTCCACATATCAGGTGTAGTTTTCCCTGAACAGTCCTGAAGTCTCTGGTGTTAGACCTGTAGTGTCCAACCAGCTGCAGCAAGGCCTTTGAGAACTCCTTGGATAGATCTGGAAGGTCAGGCATTGCGTGTCTCTCCTCTGGGCTCCATGGCGTGAAAGCAGACGCTGGCTGGCCTCCATGGTCCTGTCCCTGAATCAAATAATCCTTTTGATGTGTCGATTGGCCACCCTGCAGTGTCGATGGAGTCTCAATCCTCGGCGTTGATGGCTGGTGGCAGGGGCAGTGGCCAGACACGGGGGAAGTCACAGGCAGATCCCTCTTTGCATCACTGCAAGTATCCACTGCTGGTGCAGAAGGTGGAGATGTGTTGAGTCCATCTCCTTGTTTGAGGAGGGTAACTGGTTCTGGCACACCCATCACCCTTGGGTTGTGGACAAGCTGGCTGTGACGTGGTGGTGGGGGTTCTCGGCCAGGAGTCATCACTGCTGTGTTGCTGGGGAGACAGTCCAGGGCTGGCTCCAGACTTCTCTCTGTCTCTGGAACTGCTGCAACAGCTTGGACAACATTAGAAGCTCTTTGTCTGGCCCTCGCCTCTGCCTCTATCACCCACAGATCAAGTGCTTCCCAGTCAACTTCAACCTTCCTTAATTTCTTGGATTTCTCATACTGCTCTAATCGAATTTTTAAGATTGCAAGTTGGTTAGTGCTGAAGCTACCCCCAGTTGGAAATCCCCATTTATCCCACAGATCAAGCTGTTCACATGTCCATTCACCATATTTTTCATACATAACTCTTGCTGGCCCAGCTAATGGAATTAGTTTTTTCTTTTTCCCCAGTGAACAACCCATTTTCTTTTTACTTAATTTAATCAATGCTAGGGTTTTCACTTAAAATGCAAGACAAAAGGGAAGCCTTCAAGGCTTCACCCAAGGTGAGAAAAAGCAATGGACAGTCAACACCTCCCTCCCCCTCTTTGTTAACGTAGTTAACATAACCAACACCTAATTTAAATTAAAAGAGGCATTGATCTAAAAACTAATAATAATCACACGGTGACTAGGAATGTATTTTGTAAATGTAGCTAGTAACTAAAATAATTACATTTAATTTAGTAGAACTGAGTATTGGCTCACCCGTGTCTGGTAAAATCACGCATTGAGTAGTTCCAGATCATTCAGCAGGCGCTCAAACCTCTCACCCCCTCCGGCGTCCAACAGCCTGTTCCCAGGGGAAGGTACTGAGTTCCAGGATCCGATCCTCACCTGCAGAATAATCCTGGTCCAACTCAAGTGGTGATCCCGGACGAGCCCCCAAACTGTCGTGGCAATTCTGGTCAATTGCACTATTTGGTGGGTGAGCTGGCCAAAAACAAAGCACTCAATACTCTGTTCAGCAAGATTTATTAGCACATTCGTATTCCATACATCGCACAATTCCGAATGGCTATTTTACAATACAACAAAGTCCCGTACACCGCTCGATTTATAACTGTTGCAGTTCCCAGCATTGATTCTTTAGTAAGCCTCAATGTGGCCCTATCTTCCTGCCCTATGCATCACATCAGGACAGAGCCCACTGGTCAACACGTTCCCCTCTCTCATGGTGTTATCATTGCTAAGTTCACAGAGTCAGTTCCCACAATGCCTTGTGTCTTGAATACCAAGTAGGTCGCCGCCTACTTCATGTCCCACCATGCAGGAAAACCCAAATTTCCTTCACAATATATATATATATATATATATATATATATATGCATACTCACATACATACAAGCATATATACACACATACATGCATATAAATATACACACCTACTCATCTATTTGCATATATGTAAACCAAACCATACACACTCATACCGTTGAGAATAGAGGAAAGAATAATAAAAGTAACCGTGTTTAAATGTTATAAACGCTTTGCGGGCTCAACAGGAAAAATACAAAGAACCAGGCGCCAGCAGCAACCCTGTATCTACATCTCACTAGCACAAGGGATCTCAATGTGGCCGTGTGGCAGGCAGGCAGCAGAGTGGACAAATTTTGTCTCAGAAAAAGACGTCGCAGGGAGCTTGTCAACAAAATCAATCAGTGGTCTCCAAGTTGAATAAAATTAATCAGAAGATCCTCTGATGGAGAATTTCTCCATTTGATTTTAACATAAATATGTGTTTTTGAACTGAATCCGGCAGCAGCACGAGTTTATAATAAAGTTTAAGGATCCACACCAGATCAGAAATCATGGTGGAGGTTGTGTGGTCAAGCGGAGGCAGACCATACACATGTGTTCTGTAAATGTCAATAGATGGAGGGATATTGGGAGGGAGTCTGGAGTGTGCTGAGGGAGATACTGGGATATGAGACACCAAAGACTTGTCTGGGGAACATTCCACAAGAGGAGGTACGAGGAGAGGATAAATACCTGGTGAAAGTACTTAGTACTACTAGTAGTAAATGGTAAATGGACCTGCACGTATATAGCGCTTTTCTAGTCGCTTTGCGACCACTCAAAGCGCTTTACACTACAGACTGCGCTCATTCACCCGTTCACACACACATTCATACTGGTGGCAGAGGTTACCCTAAACGTTGCCACCTGCCACCATTGGGAATTCATTCACACACCGATGAACGCAGCATCGGGAGCAATTTGGGGTTCAGTATCTTGCTCAAGGATACTTAGACATGTAGGCTGCGACGGTCAGGGATCGAACCACCAACCCTTCGGTTGGGGGACAACCACTCCACCAACTGAGCCACAGCCACCCCAACTAGTACTAGTACTACTGTGTGTTGTGGAGGAGATTTATGATATGGAGAAGTTCACATATCTTGAGAATGCGGGAGGAACAGTTTGAAGGGAAATGGGAGAAATGGAATTATTACAAAAAGGGTGAGGGTGATATCACCGGTAACCATAGTAATAACTGAACAGGACAGAATTGTTGCATTGTGACTGAATGAAAGGACCTCTAAGCTTCTACTGGATGTTTTTTTGTTGTTGTTTTTGCTGTTGTTTTTTTGTGTGTGTATTATTGTATTTAAATGGGAAAAACTCAAATAAAAATTAAAGTTTAAAAAAAAATAATAATAATAATACAGTTTCAGTTAGTTATCGTTTTTTTTAAAAACTCTAGTTTTTATTTTTATTTCAGTTAACGAAAATGTTTTTTCAATTCTAGTTTTCATTATTTCATTAGTTTTTGTTAACTATAATAACCTTGGTTTAGATCACACTTTATTTTAAAGTCCTTGTAAAGGAAGGCATTAGTTAAAAGGTTTGAAGCACCTAAAAGAGCTTATAAACATTATTATATGTTATTGAGACTATATAAGATATAAAGTAGTCATATTAGGATGTAAAACATGTTATTGTTGCATTATAAGACATTTATAAGCACTTATAAGAAACTTGACATTAGTTTGAATGCTTATGAGGAGAAATTGAAGCCTTTTGAGTTTTGCATTAGAATACTTTAAGGGGTTTAAAATGTTACACAATCTTATTAGAAGTCTAAATTTGTATTCCAGGTGAATCACTCCCCCAGTTTCACCACAGACTCGCAGTTGGACCGCGAGGTGAAGGATGCGTTGCTGTACGACACTCTGGTGCTCATCAACCTCGGAGCCTGCGACCGCCGCAAGATCACCAAAGAGGAGAGACGACGGGTGAAGGACAGGCTGCAGCAGAACAGCACCAGAGAGGCCAGGTACACCGTCAGCAGGAGTTCCCCCCAAGGTCATCCTGTGAGCCTCCTGCAGACGCGTGCAGGTGACTGGTTCTGTGTGTGTGTGTGTGTGTGTGTGTGTGTGTGTGCAGGTCGGAGGAGCTGCGGCAGTGCCAGGCAGCCACGGTGGAGCAGATGGAGAGGTACGAGGCCAAACACCTGGGAGGCTTCAAGAGGATCTATCCCAGAGAGGGAGGGGAGAAATACGACAAGTACTTCAAACACAGCAGCTCGCTCTTCCAGGAGACGGCGGCGTCCAAGGCCAGAGAGGAGTGTGCCAGGTACCTGCAGCACACGCTCAGCTCGCCCAGCACAGTTCAGCACAAAGCAGAGGGTGTTAGTGATGAACAGAGACTTTGTTTTTTTCATGCAGAAACAGTAAAAATGTTGTCTTTTTAAAAGGGGCAGCAGTGGTACAAAGAATAACAGAGGCGTGGTTTACTGCAGAAAACTGAGAATGATTATTTTGTGCACAAATGCAGCACTTAAAGTAATATTTTATCCCCAAAATTATCATCTTTGTTACCTTGAAACCTTGATGGTGAACAAAGAATAAAAACACTAACAATTTTTTAATGAATTAGAGTAAATAAAGGCTGAAAAAGCAAAACTACAGTCATGGAAAAAATGATTAGACCACCCTTGTTTTCTTCAATTTCTTGTTCGTTTTAATGCCTGGTACAACTAAAGGTGCATTTGTTTGGACAAATATAATGATAACAACAAAAATAGATCATAAGAGTTTAATTTAAGAGCTGATATCTAGACAGTTTCCATGGTTTTCTTGATAATAACCAAAACCATTATCAAGAAAACCATGGAAAATGAACAAGAAACTAAAGAAAACAAGGGTGGTCTAATATTTTTTCCCCATGATTGTATATCAAAACATACATTTTCTACTGCATAACTCATGCAGTAGAATCTGAATCTTTTTATCTGGTCGTTCTTATTTCCTCAGTAAATTAAAATCAACAACAATAAATAAAAGCAGGACCAGACAGAGAAGGGATTTATGAGGCTGAAAGATTCACAGCTCACTGATAAAGAGGCAGATATTATTATTAACCATTTCTAAATCATCTCAAACGTTGGGTAACACTTTACAATAACCAACTAAGTAATGTTTATAGATGGTTTATTAACCAATTATTAAGCATTTACAAAGTGCTATACACATTTAGTCTTGTTTTCAACCAATTTCTTAAAGGTATGTGAATAATTTCAAAATCATTAACATACTTCATAAGGTGTTAAAAATGTTATAATGAGTGCAACTAAAACTATTAATAAACTAATAATTATAATGTAATTGTTTGTTAATGGTAAAGTAACTAGAAACTTCCATTAATATACCATCTTTTTGTCATTTTTGAAATGATTTAGATAGTTGAACATGAATAAATTATGTATTTACCATTCTAAATGGTCTATATATGGTTTATAAATGATAATTAAACATTAATAAACTATCTGTTTACCATTTATAAATGATGGTTATTGTAAAGTGTTACCAAACATTGTTTTCTGTATTAAATGTTCTGTAAAAACAAGTGTTCATATTGGTGGATATCAGCCAAAATATGCACCCATACCTACAGATCCAGATGTGTCTATGAAAACATCAGCTGACTGTCGATTTCTGTCGCTCTAAACAAAAGTAAAAAGTGTTCAATAATAAAACCACCAGGGGTAATAATAGTAAAAATAATAAAACAGTCATAACAACTGAAAAACTAAGACTGGAACAATATTCTGAATTAAAACCATATTAAAAAGACGAGACTTTGATTTTCTTTTAAAGATACACAGAGAGTGCTGAGATGACAACCCGCTTAAATACTATTCAGTATGTACTGTACTTTTCTAATGTTTTTTGCTTGTTTTTTTAATTTGTTTTCCTGTAAAATTCTCTCCTTTTTTATGTTTATAGATGTCCTCTTTTACAACATACTTAACTTATATTGTCTTAGATTGAGTCATCTATTGATCATTATTATTATTGTTGTTTATCTATCTATATATTTGTTTTCGCTTTCTGGGGTGGGGATTCTGTTCTGAGTATATAAAAATAAACACAGAGAGCTTTTCATGTCTAACATCCAGAGACTGTGAGCTCCACAGTTGAAGGGAATAAAAACAGAAAGCTCTCGCTGCTTCTCTTCTGGGACACATCAGCAAAGCGGTGGAGGACCTCAGTGATCCGGCTGCAACATAAAGAGAAAGAAAACCTCTGATGTATGGAGGAGCGAGGTCGTTTAAAGCTGCATAAACAAGCAACAAAACCTAAAGATACAGGAAGCCGTCAGGGCATTTTCATGTTTTAGTTCAGACTTTAGCTGCATGATGAAGTTTTCTTATAGACGTTTTGGGTCGTTCAGTAAAAAGGGAATTATTAAAGTGTAAACACCTGGTGATAAAAGTGTGAGTGAGTATTTCAGCTTCTTTCAGAGTTAAAAAGGTCTGACTTTGCTGTTATTCCTTAGAGGATAAAAGTATGCAAGTATTTAAGATTAAGGTTTCCTGTATTAGTCCCACAACGGGGAAATTTCTAGAATTACAGCAACAAGATAACAATAAATAGTAAACAGCAGTATAAACTAGATATATAAGAGGTATTAGCAAATAAACAAGTAAAAAATATATTTACAGTAGAAACAAGTAGAAATATAGAAAGTATTAACAATGAAGACAAATTATTTTGCATTTATTAGCATTAAATTATTAATAGCAGCTGTCACATCTGGAATGAGCAGCATGTGTGATCAAGATTGATAAAATATGAATAAAAAAATACATACAAATACAACATTTTAGTGGTGAAGCACAAAAACACACTTAAAGACGCAGTTTAAATCAGTTTTACATGATGGGCATGGTTTATTAACCTTAATAAGTATCTTTAAAAAGCATAGTAAATTGTTAATAATGTCTCCTGCTAATAAATGTATGATAAAGTATACATTAATTGTTAATTAGTAAAGCAACAAAAGGTTTAACTAAGTAAAATATAATCAATAAATGAGTTTGTAATGCTTTTATACACTTCCATGTTGTTGCTTTTGTTGAAAAAAGATTCTTTTGATAACCTTTTCTGAATGAGATGATTAAATATAAAAGTTTGTGTGTACACTACTGGTCAAAAGTTTTAGAACACACCAACTTTTCCAGAATTTAATTGAAAATTATGCAGTTTAATGTCTCAGTGTACTCCGAAATTAATGCACATTTGCAACATTTAAAATTCTTTATTGAGCATGATAGTGTTTTGAAAGTAAAAAAAAGATTCAAAATCACATTTCATGTTGGACTAAAGGACTAAAAAAAGACACGAAATGAACAAAAAAAGACACAAAATGACAAAAAAAGACAACAAAAGACACAAAATGACAAAAAAAGACAACAAAAGACACAAAATGACTAAAAAAGACACAAAATGACTTACAAAGACATGAAAAGAATTCAAAAATGGACAAAATAGCCCAAGACTCCATAGAGTTAAGTTGTTAACCCATTTCTTGTTCCCTGAAAAAGGCCTACTTATATAATTCTGAAATGTACATTATTTTTCAGTTTTGGTTAAGCTTACCTTTTTTTATTTCCCTCTGGCAGTTCACCACTTACCTTTGTACCCTTTCAAGCTGTTCATTTGACTTGAACTGCTTGAATTTCAATAAAAAACTGGAAAAATTGGGGTGTTCTAAAACTTTTGACCGGTAGTGTATCTGTGTGTGTTCAGGCAGCAGCTGCAGGAGCTGCGTCTGAAGCAGGAGCAGAAGGAGCGGGAGCAGCGAGGAGGCCGGAGGAGAGAGCTGCAGGGGGAGACGGCGGGGGAGAGAGTGAAACCCCGACGAGCTCAAACACAAACACAAGCCGCAGACTCTCTGTGGGAGCAGCAGCCGGTGAGGCTGTCCTACTCGGCCCTGCAGAGCCTGACTGCAGTAGCTAATCAAAGGGTAAACTGAGGGTTTTTAACGTTTTTTAATTGGCCAGACAAATGGGTTATAGGTAGGTAAGTGATATGACACTTATTTCTACATGTATGGATGATGTCATTTTTATGCTCAAAATTCATGACGGTTTATTTGACCTTTGACCCCAAAAATGTACTTACTGCACTCTGGTTTTGCATGGCTGTAAATGGTTCTAATATTAATGTAGTAACTACAATGTTGTTGTCTTCTTTCAGCTTTTATATTCTCTTTTCAGTGAAGAAACGTTCTCAAATTGATTGTCTTTAAAAGTGTTTAACAACTCTATTCAAATATTTGTGTATTTAAGACTTTATATTATAAAGTAATGTTATATTTTAGTCTTAATATAATTTTATCTCACTTTTTTACTAAATCACTATCTAGATAATAATTTCTCTATCAAAAAAACATATAATTTCTATTTTTCTTGACTTCACTATTCAACACAATGAAGAAATCAGGCCACTTCCTGCTTACTTACTTACTACTGGTTTTATGTTTAAATTTGTATATATATCCAAAGCAGACTGTTGTAAGTGCAATTACTGCTGTCTGCTTTGGTTTTGAGTTAGATTTTTATATCATTATTTCTCTGAATTAAAGCAAAATGTAAATCTAAAATGTTGTCACAAGATAAAACAGACATCAAGGAGTTCATTTTTAGTTATAACTCAATTTCAACCAAAAATGTAGTGACTGCAGTTAGGCTTTGTAGGGCAGTATAGTCATTCAAGCTGCAGCGCTCACATGAACCACAAGAGGGCGTCCCGCTGCTTCTGTCTGTCTCATGATGAATGCTTCATATTCTGGCTGACCCCTTTCACTAAATGGACTCTGAGCCAATTTAAATTAGCTGGAATAATATTCCCGCAGATTATTTCAACTGGACGTCTCACATTTGGAATTCAAATATCTTTTATTGTCACGACAGGGAAAACAAACAGTGTTATCAAGGTTATTCCGTGACAGTAATTGCTAATATATTGTAAATGCATACACACACAGTAAGGCAATAAAAACAAATTGAATCAAATGTCCCTGTGTTTCTCTGCAGACGGCTCTGTCCAGCAGTGTGCCGGAGGAGCCCGGAGCTGCAGACGTCCAGCAGGAGGAGGAGGAGGAGATGGAGGAGCAGGAGCGGGTCAACGCGCTCCTCCAGAGGAAGAAGCTGCTGCAGGAGCTGGGGGTGGTGGAGCAGATCCACCAGCTGCTGCAGGGCCGGGCGGACGCAGGAGGAGTCCTGCAGGACGGCTGCACACAGCTGCACAGCAAACAGGCTCAGAGACAGCAGAGCAAGGTGAGACACACACACACACACACACACACACACACACGGACTCTGATCCTTTAAATGTGTGTGTTTGCTGTCAGTTAAATGAGAATAATGTTGCTTTCTTTAAGTGCTGCCACTGTGTTCTTCTTTTATTTCAGTTGGAGTCTTTGACACAGTTTCCACAGAGGACGAAGCAGCAGCAGCCCTGCAGTCAGAACACACGACAGGTACACACACACACACACACACACACACACACACACACACACACACACACACACACACACACACACACACACACACACACACACACACACACACAATTCATCTGTCACCAAATCTGGTTTAAAGAAGAAATTCGTCATGAAAGGGGATTTGGATTAAAACTCCCTGTTAGTCACTCAAATGGTTGGTATTTCTTTTCCCCCCAAACAATTTCAAGAGAAAAGAAAAGAAAAAAATACATTTTTTTGTAACAGTTTTATTTTTTATTTTGCTCATTTTTAACTTTTACAACTTGAATTCATGTATAAAAAATAAGAAATAATGCATTTAGAAGTAGAAACAATCCAAAGCACATTCATGCTGAACAAAAAGCATTTTTTATTAATTAAAATAATAAATGTAAAAAAGGCCGTTCCCTCTAGATCTAACTGATTATTTTTATTCATTCAACCTATATGTTAAAGAATAATGGCAAAATGTCCTTCACATTGTCTTCAGTTTGCTTGTTTAACCTGATTAATAATCTAAAATCTGAAAACATTCATTTTACTGTCACACAAGACAAATAAAATTAATTTCTCACATTTGAGGAGCTGAAATCTGAGAATTTTTGCTTTAAAAATGACCTAAACAATTAATAAATCATCAAAATAGTTGCAGATTAATTGTCTTTCATTCAACTTATCAATGAATCAACTGGTAGTATTTATAAAACAAAATATTATGCATGTTTTGCATGGGATCATGTATAAGGGAAATATTTTAACACAACTGAAACATTTGTTTAATTTATTTAATTTAGAATTAAATAAAAAAAAAATGTATGTTTATTTTAATTAAAAACTGCAGGTTCTCCCAGAGGCTGATGGTGCAGAATAGCAAAATCTCTGGTTTTAAGTGTAGAAATGAATACATATTGATAGATTTTAAATGTTTATTCTTATTTTATAATGAACAGAGTTTTTAAAGGCTGGCTACGGAACTGTAGCAGCTCTACGGTCCTTATAGCAGCAGTGAAATCATAACATTAACAAATAATTATGAGTGAAGAATGAAAACTTTGAGCTTTCGGCTCATTGTCAGTGATTAGAGAACGCTCCGGCTCTATGAAATAAAAAGCCTGCTGGTGAATATAATAATTATTTTCAGCACTAATGAAAGATCATCATGAAGTGGGATGAAACGACATAATGTGTGTGTGTGTGTGTGTGTGTGTGTGTGTGTGTGTTGCAGCTCGTCCACTCCCACACCACTCAGCAGCGGCTGCTCCGGCCCCCGATGGACCCCAGGAGCCTCAACGAGCCGGAGCCCGAGAGCCTCGACAGAACGGCGGCAACACGCCGGAGCATCAGTGCCCAGAGGAACCACTGGACAGGTAACACACACACACACACACACACACACACACACACACACACACACACACACACACAGCTGCTGCACGCTGCTGTGTGTGTGTGTGTGTGTCTGTGGGCTTCTTTCTAAACTGCACAATCAGCATTTAGATTCTGTTTTTGCTTATTTTTTGTTTGTACAATTAGAAAAAGCTCTTCTAAATGCTCCTGTAGTGCACTATATTATACTAAAAATACAGAAAACTAAACTGGCTCATGATGAAAAATATTCTTCATTATCACAGAAAGTTTCTCATTCAGATAAATAAGATGGAATATAATAGATACTTTATTTATCTCGAGGGAAATTCAAGCATCCAGTAGCAGCATTCAAACACACATATATACATTATACATACATTAAAAATAAATGTATAATAAATAATAAATCTATAAATAATTAACCTATAATAAATATGAATTTACATTAAAACCTACGATTTGACTGGGAACAAAAGGTGAAGAAATAGAACTTAATATTTATCATTTGACTTCATATAACTGCACAAATATGAACATAATTAAGCTTAAATAATTTGTTTCAACTTTTATTTTTATGTTTTAATTATTGCATTATTATTGGTGTTTTTGTTTTTACTTGAGAGTTAAGAGTTGTGTGAATTTTAAAACCACTTATTTTAAAATCAAATTAAAAAAACAATTAAGAGCAACTTTAGATATAAGTAACTTACCATTAATGTTATTTAGATGTTTTTATTTGTATTTATGCATATTTTGAATATATGTTTATTGATGTACTAATACTTTAATTTTTAAAAAATGCTTTATGCTCCTAACTGTCTGTATTTATTGTGGGGTTATTTTAAGGGAGTTTTAAATATTTTTTTGTTGCACTGCTGTGGACTGTGCTGAAAAGCATTTTTATTGATGGTTTTAACTCAAAACTGAACAGAAAACTAACAAACTAACAAACTAAATATTGTATCTATTGACATTTTATACAACCAGATTCTGAAAAAGTTGGGACACTGAGAAATGTTACAAAATGCAACGAATGCAATGCATGGATGCAATGATTTGCAACCTTGGTTTTAATTAAAAACAGAAACAAGAAAACAAGAAATTTAAAGCTCAAACTTGGAAACTTTAGTTTTTTGTGAATAAAAACACTTTCTGAATTTGATGCATTCTGTTTTTTTGGAATCATGGTGATATTTTAACTCTTTCCTACTTTATTCTGCAGCTAAATTTCCCTCAGGATGAATAAAGTTCAGTCTCTATCTCAGAAACAACAGGAGACAGTATTAAACTCTGCAGCCTGCTTGTTGTCTGTGTGTTTCTGTGTTTTCCTCCTCAGTGGGCGGCTCTCTGTGCGTCAAGCAGGACGCCCGCAGCAGCTCGTACAGCGACGCTCGCTCCCGTCCCAGCATCCCCGTCATAAACCAGGGGCCCCCCAGAGCGGGGCCGCGCTGCGCCTACATGTCCCACGACCCCGCCGCCCTGCAGAGCCTGCTCGTCATCTCCACCCGCGCCCCCCTGGTCCGCAGGCCTGGCTTCTCTCACATCCTCCGCACCTCGTCCCGCAGAGCCCCCCCCAAGGGCCAGTGAGGAGCCGGACCGCCGGGGCCCAGACCTCCTGCAGGATTAAAGCTGGAGGTAGAGCGGCTGCACACTGTGAATAATGCACAAACACTCAGAGCCTGTGATGCATCTCTCACGTCTGCAGAGAGATTTTATATATCTGGACTCCTGCAGTTTGCTCTGCTCGCCACTCTGTAACCTCCAGCCCTGCAGAAAGCAACATGATGGCTTTTTAACTTTTTCTACCCACTGTGTGTGCTCACATATGTGTAATATTTGGCTCTGGGGATGAATTATCTCTCTCACACACACCTCACCTGCAGTGCCAAAATAAAAGCAGACAAGCCTGATTTAACACAATGTGTGAGACTCTGGAAACATAATAAACTCTCTTATTATTAGGAGTTTATGTGAGCTTCACTGGCTCAGTGAAACCAAATGGATATTAAAGTATTAATAATTAAGGTTAAAACTCTATTTGAAGACAAACTGGGGGATGTTAGAAATAAAGGCCTTCTGCTTCTTTTCTTAAGAGGATTTGTTTGTGCAGTCAAGTATTGAAAATATCTCTCTTTTTTTTTGCACTGATGGTCAATAAAATATATTTTTTATGTGATTTAGTTTCATCGTCTTTGAATATTATTTTTTCATCCAATTGTTGCAGAAAACGACATTTTAATAAGTATTTTTAATGGTTGCATATTTAAAACATGTCTTATAATGATAATTTGGATTATTTTGTGTCTGTGACATAATTTAGTTTTGCTGCAAAGTTATTAATTAACTAATTAATTACCGCCCGTGTGTTTACGTGGTTTCATCTGGAAGCTTTTCAGAGGCCATAAAGTTTTACAGCATCCGGTGGCTATTGTTTCTGGTCGCAGACTGAAAACAGAAAGAGACAAAAAAAACTATAAAAAAAGACGAAATTCTGCTTTTCCTGAGAACCTCCTCCTGCACCTTTAGTAAACATCATTTTAACAGCACGAAAAATAGTTTGACAATAATTTGTGCAGTGTTGGTGCGAAGAAAAATATGATTTTGTACATTTAGGGTCGTGCAAAAGAAAAAGAAAGGACTCTGAATGTTTCATGGTGCGCCCAAAGATTTAAAAACACAAATTCATCCAGTGATTTGAATCGAAAAATGATTTTATTAGATATATGTTTCTTATGCTATAGGCCTCAGCCTGCAGCAGCAACGAACACTTCGTTTTATTATTTACTGAAATATTATAAAAACACGATGGATTAAACTAAAACTCACAGGCCTATAGAATAAAACAGATAATATATCTAAGTATTACATTTAAAGATGAGTATTAACTCACTTATAGATTAAAATATAAACTTAAATTGCTTTTATTTTAGACTTTTACTTCGGGAATACAGTTTAAAAAATAATTTATATATTTTGTACGTATTTGTAATTTAATATTAAACATTTTAAAGTCACTTTGTGGGAGTTTTTGTCTGTTGGAGGCCAAAAAAAAGGAAACTGATCGAAGCGGAGGATGAATGAGCTGCATTTCAGGAATTTATGGTTTTATTGCGTCTATAAATGTCGGAAATCCTCGTTGTTGGTGGAAATCACCAGATGTCAAGAGAGAAAAAAGGAGCATTTTAGAGAAACCAAAAACGGAAGCAACACATTAGAAATAATAACGAGAGGGAAAAGAATTAATTAAGACTTTGAGACAGGAGTTTCATTCTGTTTCTGGTCATCTTAATAGAAAAGTTGGCGAAGAATGAAGTTTCTGTGACCTTAAAATCCGCCTCAGGATCCAATCAGCAGAACATTTCCATCTCCGGCCTGTATATGGTCAAAGCCAAACGATCTGAAGGAAAATGCTCCATTCTGAGGGATCATAATATAATAATGCACAAATGTCTTTTTAGCCTGAAGCCATTTTTATTCAAGCAGAAAACCACATCAAACAGGCGCGTTTGAGGCTTTTTACACCATTCAGGTGAACAAATAAAGAAATAGAGCACTCAGGGGTTAATATTTAGGATAATTGGCGCCAGAATCATTTAATTTTTCGCTGATTAAAGCTGTTAAATAACTGGAAACACTTGATTAGAGGACAATAAGAAGCTCTACAGACCTGTTTTAGTTGATGGAAGTGAACATCCAGAACAGAATTATCTCACATTTAAAAAAATCTTTAGGCTTATTTTTTCGTTCCTGCATGAGATTTAAACCTCTCAGGCCTTTGGAGGAAATAAAGATGGCGATGAGAAAGCATGTCTAAAGCACAAAAACGGCTGCTGTTTATGAAAATTTACAACTTTGCCATGGAAGTTTACGACTCGCAGGGCGCGGGGATTGGTCGCTGGCGGTCATGTGGACAGCAGGAATGGGAACTTATTTCCCATGAGGTTATATTGCAGCTGCTGTTTTTTTCCAGCGGCTCATTCACTTTAACACAAGTAGTAACACAAGCTTTTTCTTGGCTCTTTGTTTATGCAACACGCGTATTCTCACGCAGTTGTTGTTGTTGTGAGACGCTGCTGTGTGTACGTGCGCAATTTTACCAACAACAAAAAAAAAAAAGAAATGGGCGATGGAGCGTCCGCGCGTCGCGCCACGTTCATGTGCTGAGCTGTGTAGCTGTGTGTTCGTGAAAATGAGGGATCATCACACTGCTGGATGGTGGGATTACTTTCATGAAATCACTTAAACAAAGTGGGGACTTTTAGGGGAGGAAGGAAAGAGTCTGGAGAGGAGGTGAGAGTCTGCGGAGTGGCACCCACACAGGAAATGATGGATTATCAACAAAGGTAAGGGCACCATGTTTCTAATATGCCAGCGATTAAGTCGTGCACAGTGCGCCGCTGTAGCAGCTCTGTTGTCTCTGAACTGTCACTGTAGGCCTGCTGTTTACATTACTGCAACATGGGAGCATCAGTCTGCAAGAAAAGACATTTATCCAGAGCATCTTCTTCTCCTGGTGTCTGTTTTTAACGCGCTGTGTCACATCCACAACCTGCTGCTGATCTCTGTGCGCAAAAATGTGTGAAAATAATGTTAAATGTTGCACATTTGAGGCCTTGAGGCTAAATGTTGTTATATAATCAGGAGGGATTTCGGCTTGACTTTGATGATGAAGATGGCGGTGATGATGATGCTCCTGCAGGCCCTGTGTGGCCGCTAATACACGCTTTTGTTAAAAAATCAGCCAAATATCTGCACATTTGACTCTTCTGAGAGCTTTAAATGTATTTTATGTTATTTTGTGATGTTTTATTTCATCGTTTTGTTGTGAAAACGCCTCAGATGTGCTTTACGGTTGATATTGCGACGCTTCGTCGAGCTGTTTCGCTCGCTTTTAACTGAATATTTGACATTTTTGGACAAATATATGGTGTGGTTGTTGAATATTTTTAATTTTGCAGCAAAATGAGATGAATATTAACAGATTTGAGCATTTTGTTGGTTTCCGGCGCCTCTGCAGCGTTTTGTCTGAGTCGTGCTTGATGCAGCAGTTGTGTCAGAGCTGATATAAGATCATGTGATGACGTGCAAATAACGGATTCTGTTTATTTGTTGTTGTTTTTTCTACTTTCTTTCTGTCTGTACAATTTTATAATCAGCGGCTCTGATTATTTGTCTGTTTGCATGTTTTAACGAGCAGCAGCTGCAGGCTGCAGGCTGCGGCCTGGCGCACAGGCGGCGCTTTATTAGCACCAAAAATTTAGATTTTTTTAATTAAAACCTTAAAATAAAAATAATTTCTTCACAGATATGATAAAAAAATAATCATTATCTAAATCAGGAACTCTGAATCTTTAATAAAAGCAAATACGATGGAGGATTATTCCGTTTTTATATAAATAATTAGGCTATATAAGCTAATATCCTACAAATATTTATTTTTGTATCTAATCCAATAAAATCACTGTAATACCTTTAAAATGCACATTATTCTAACATTACGGTGCATTATTTCGTTACTTGTATTTATTTCATATTTAATACGCTCACTTTCTCGAAGGCGAAAGCTTATTAAAAAGCCAGAATTTGCTTTTATGGAATTAAAAACATAATAAAGATAAATCATAACACTTGATTTAACAAATTCACATATTTTTTGCAACAAAAATGCTTTAAAATAGCATGATTGACTATTAAAATGGGCTTTAACTGCAGAAAAACATCACATTTGAAGGTTTTTAATAATATTAAGCAGATGACACTACTTATTTGATACGTAATGATTATAATATTAATAATAGCTACTAAAAGCAGCGTTAATTGACATAATAATGATAATATAATAGTTAAAGTAACGTGAATTGGTCTGATTAATTATTAAAATACAGGTATTGATGATTGGTGATTGAATCAGACTCATTTGACACATTTATACTCACACAGATAAATATGAGGAAGTTTAGTTTCCAGCTGATCACTGTGGTGAGGAGGAAGATGATGATGATGATGAAGGTGATGATCTGTGTGGAGGCGCGCGTGTCCTCCCTCGTGCCCTCTGCACGTCTTCGTCATGGACTTCAGTCTCGAGCTCTCACCTTTTTAAAAAGAGTGAAAAATCAACATTTTTTTTTTGCATCGATTTGGATTAATTAACACTCCTTATTACGATTTCTGGCAGCTGCGTTCAGAAAAACTGTGTTTTATTTCCTCCTGTGGTTATTATTTTTTTTATTATTATTTAACAAGATGGAGGTGAAGGTTTGAGGAAGAGGAGGAGACAGAGGGAGACAGTCACTTGTGCGTAAATGGAAATAATGCGCAAAGTGTTTGGTTTTTTCTTCTTTTTTGCATTGTGTGTGTGTGTGCGCGCGTAAGAGAGAGAGAGAGTGCACTTGTGTATAACAGAGAGAGAGAGGGGGGGGGGGGGGGGAGGTTTATTTGCATACAAGTTATCACAAACAGTTATTTTGCATGTAGCATGTTTTTTTTTAATATTTCCATGAGTCGCAGCATCTCCGTGTGTGCGTGAGCGTGCGTAAAGACAGGCTCGAGCGCTTCATTTCGATTCACCGGGGACCCCTGCGCGCAACAAGAGCCCCCCATGGGTGCAATAGTGCAAATACAGAAGGCGGTGATTGGCCAGCGGTTGATCAGATGGTACACTTCCCCTCTGTATTCAGTGGCACCTCACAACCCCCCCTTTCAGCAAAAACCAAATCTCGGATAAAGTAATGGCAAAACCACTTGGACTATAAAAGACAACAAATCATATTCCTCCGGAGTATATACACCCCGTTGTCCACCCAATGAGTTCCTATTTTGTTAACTCAACTTTTCCCGTGTCTCTACCGGGAGGACAGGACTCTCTCCTGGGTCAGATACCGTTATATTCCTCGGGATACACCGATCCGTTAAGACACTACTCCAACGCGGCCACATATGGAGCAGCCAACATGCAGGAGAAGGTTTACCCGGCGTCCTACTACCAGCAGACGGGCGCGGCGGCCGCGGCGATATACGGCAGGGCCGCCGGCGGCGGAGCGCCCTGCGACTACAACCCGGTCGGGACTTTCTACAAGGACGCGGAGGGCTCGTGCGCCTTCTCGAGCCGCGACGAGCAGCCGCTGTTTGTCACTCAGGAGCAGCGCAAAGCGGCGGAGTGCCCCGAGCAGACTGTCAGCATGAGCAGCAGCCTGGACGACAAGTCCTCCACCCTCATCTACCCGTGGATGCAGAGGATGAACGCCTGCTCCGCCGGTGAGTACGAACTGTTGTCAGCCCTGGAGGTACAAACACAGAGACTCGCGTGTGATGGAGCGAGCGTCCTGAGAGAGAGGCTCGCGGAGTTTACCTGTCAGCCTCCTCGCTGATATTTAATAATAAACACAAACATCGAACAATTACGCGCAGCTTAAAGTTTGACATTATCGTGATTACGCACGGATCTTTCATGCGCCTTCAGGGCTTTTGGCTGCTTCCTACATCATCATCACATACATGCATGCAGACGCTCACGCACGCACACACACGCACGCACGCACACACAGACTCGGCCTACACCAACTTAAAGCTCTTAGTGTCACATGGCGTCTCCGGAATGGCCCTTTTCTTCAGTTTTAGAGCGACACTAAATATCGCAGAAACAATTTCAGCACCAATTAAACGTCCAGAACATCATTTAACTGTAAATCTTTTTAAAAAAACAACACGTTATGAAAGCTTTGTTCGTCACTGCGCAGCCTGAATCTGACTGTACTGTCATGTTATAGAACAATATACTGCTGTCAGAAGAGAGAAAAACACCAGCAGGACACTTTTACGCACCACGCAGCATCCACATAACAGGCTACATCCTAGCCACATTAATGACAGAATTTAGGAGATTTTTTATGATAAGACATTTAAAGTACATTATAAACTCACTATAAGGCGTGTCATGTGCATTATGACGATATTTGTAGTGATATTATAGAATATAGTTTAAAAAATGAATATAAGCCATTTACGCACCTATAGGAAGATTCTGTTACAGGAGAAAATTGTAAAAAATACATACAATAAAGTAAAGCTAATGACTATATGATCATTTATTACTTTATATCAAACAAAATATTATATTTGAATGTTATAAGAAGGTCTGAATCACCACTTTATTGTATTTTTTCAGACACACCACTACAGATTTCAAGTGCACTCTCAGGTAGATGCTTCTTTACACTTTCATTCACTTAAAGCCAGCATTTAATTATTAATTCATGAATTTTCTATTTATTTTTGTAATTGTTTTTAGGTCCATTTGGCAACAGTGGCCGCAGGGGCCGACAGACCTACACCCGCTACCAGACTCTGGAGCTGGAGAAGGAGTTCCACTTTAACCGCTACCTGACCAGGAGGCGCCGGATAGAGATCTCCCACGCCCTGTGCCTGACGGAGAGACAGATCAAAATCTGGTTTCAGAACCGCAGGATGAAGTGGAAAAAGGAGAACAAACTCCTCAACCCCTCAAAGACACCCGAGGAGGAGGAACAGGCGGAGAAGAAGAGCTAAAAAGGACACTGAGAGAAAGAAAGAAAAAGGCATGTGTGTGTGTGTGTTTGTGTGCACACTCCCAAAATAAAAATGTATTATTTCTTTGTAGATAAAGTGCTGCGAACCCATGTTAGAGAGTGTAGAGGTAGAGTTTATTTCAGTCTGTGCACGGTGATAATGTCAGGTCCTCTGTCTGTCCTTGTGCTCGTGTCTTTAATTTTAGGGGACTATGCAAAATCCGCCAAAATGTAAATAATTTTTTAGTGTTTTCTTTGTTTTATTTTAGTTTCTGACAATGTTGTTACCTCATTATCGTATAGGCCTACTGAGTTTTATTTTTATTATTATTATAATTATTGTGTCCTTCTGTCCATCCTGTGGTGTTAGTTGTTCTATACTAGTCTTGTTGTTTACAGCTGTGCCATCTCCACATTTGTACAGATCAGAAAATGTTACATGTTATTTATTGTTGTTATTGTGTTCAATGCACATGTGGATATTGTGTGCAATATTTTGTTTAGGAAATTGTACATAGAAATAAAGGCTTTTTGATGTATATTGGAAAATCTTGTGGCGTCATTTATACTCAATATTTATGAATATTATTATTAGCAGCAGTGGTGTTATAATAATAATTATTATTACAATAATAGGGGGGCTGAGGTGCGTGTGAAGTCACAATAAACCTGTAAAATAAGCCAATAAATTCACATAAAAGCAACGTAAAGATTAAAATTATTTCCAGTTTGACACTATTCGCGTTAAAGTGCCGCCACGTCGCTGATAAGTGTCTGTTGTGTGTTACCTGAGCCTTTTGTGGCCTGTTTTATCAGCGCGTTACATAAATGATGGATGGCTCCGCGGCCTGACAGCGCGTCCCGGCGGGGCGCTACCGCCGCTGTCCGGAAGATGGCGCTCTCTGCCCGCACGGCTCTCGGGGCGCAGCGGGGAGGCACCATTGACTGGAGCCTAACGACCATTATTTCGTCATCATTTGTAACCATGGAGCATGAATTACCTCTTGAAGTCATCAGTGAGGATTTACGACTGGTCAACAAAGGCACGTGATTCCCGAACGCTCTCCCATATTTGGCCGCATACCTGGCAAAGTACAGTAGGGCTTCATTGCTTATAATTCATGATTGCATCCATAAATCGTGCAAGCACACAGGATTATAGCGACAAAGATCTACAAATCGAGGCTTTAAAAATCCAAGCAAATGAGCTCTTACTTTGTAAACTCGTTCTCAGGGCGCTATCCAAATGGCTCCGACTATCAGTTACTAAATTATGGGACTAACGGCGCTGTGAGCGGTTCCTTCAGAGACCCTGGCACCATGCACTCCGGGTCTTTCGGCTACAACTACAATGGCATGGACCTAACCGTGAACCGCACCAACAACGGCGGCCACTTCGGGGCCGTGAGGGAGGATGCCCGGGGATTCGCTCCGGACGCCCGCTACAGACAGACGCCCAACTGCTCGCTCTCGTCTCCAGAGCCGGTGCCGCCGTCGTGCGCCACGGCCAGCCGGGAGCCGCTGGAACTAAAAAGCCCCTCTCCGCCGTCTGACCGGAGCTCGACCTCGAGCGGCAACAAAAACAGCAGCACTCATTTCACGGAGATAAAGGACGCCACCGTCGGCTCCGAGACCGAGGAGGGCGCGCACAGCAGCGGCGGCTCCGGCTCGGCTCCCCGGGCGCAGCAGCAGCAGCAGCAGCAGCAGCAGCAGCACCAGGACCCCAACGCCACCTCCTCCACCCCCACATCAAATGATTGCCAATCGCCACAAATATTCCCCTGGATGCGGAAACTGCACATAAGCCATGGTATATATATATTTATATATATATATTTACACCTCTAATAATATTTAGTTTTGAGGGATGTCACGCTGGTGCCATAAATCTGTCAAGTGTTGCATGAGTGAGCGGGCTGCTTGGGAGGACAGGGCAGTGTTTGTGGGTTTGTTGGCTGCAGGATGTGTTGGGAGCTTTAAAGTGTGACTGTTGTGTGTCCTTGCATGCATCATCTCATGTTGTGACCCCTCTGTGCATCCTCATGCTGAAGCCAGATTTTCTAAAAGTCTAATAGCAGCGAGTGAAACCTCCTCCTGTTGTTGTTGCTGTGCAGTGCGAGTTGCTAATTCTTTGGATTCTCCTGTAAAATTGTAGATATGACTGGACCTGATGGGAAAAGGGCCCGAACCGCGTACACCCGGTACCAGACGCTAGAGCTGGAGAAAGAGTTTCACTTCAATAGGTACCTAACCAGGCGGCGGAGGATAGAGATAGCCCACGCCCTGTGTCTTTCCGAAAGACAGATCAAAATCTGGTTTCAGAACCGCAGGATGAAGTGGAAGAAGGACAATAAACTGAAAAGCATGAGTCTTGTAACAGGAGGCAGCGCCTTCCACAACTGAACAACTTTTTTGTTTGTTGGGGGGGAGGAAGAGTCAAAAAAAGAATAATTATAAAATTTAAAAAACGAAGAAAAAAAAGAATCCATGAGTACTGTAAAGCTATTTGAAAGCGCAGCACCTTCCAGCATGCTATTGTGATAGAAGAAGAAGTATTCTGTGGTCTGAAAAATGCCATTTTTAGTTCCCTGTTGTTGTATTATGATAGCTTAGATGTCCTATTTGGAAAAATAAGATGTAAATATTACTGGGGGTATTATTGTCCATGCTTTCTGCTCTCTCTCTCTCCCTCTATCTCTCTCTCTGAAGTGTTTCAACTTGAGCTCTTTATTGTGACTTCTTGACGGTCTAACAGGAGTAAATTCATTGTACAGTTCAAAAAAAAAGAAAAGAAAAAAGAAAAGTTTCCAAACCATATGCTGCTCTTCATTGAATGTAATGTATCCGGGGGCCATTCTAAAGCGCTTTAGTGTAACTTTTACTGCTATTTTTGATCTTGTGGCCAAAATCCATAAAGAAGTTTCAAGCCAATGTGTAGCTTTAGGACATTTTGTGCATCTGTTATTATTATTATTAATATTATTATTATGAATTAATAATATTGTTTAGGATAATTATGAGCAATGCAAATGTATTCAACCTGTCAATGTGATAAATTTTTAGTGCAAAGGGTTATTCTGTGGATAGGCAGTGATGTGAGCTTTTTTCGCCAATAAGCTTTTTGTATTTGTAAGTGAACTCATAGCGCTTGGAAATAAAAGTTTCTCTCAATGGCTTTGTCTCGATTCTGGATTATCAATTAGAGGAAAGAAGGAAGGAAGAAGTGAGGGCTTGTATATATATATTTTTTTAAAACAGCAGCTGCGCAACAACTTAAAGTCACTAATGATTAACTTGTAAGAATTATAAAAGTGTCACAGGAACAACAACGAGTTTTTTTCTGAGAGAAAACAAAAACTTTTCCAAACTTACCTCCTCTGACTCTCCTGCGGCGCCATGTGGGAAATATGCTGTTGGTTAAAATCCAGATTTCTCTTTTCCTCTTTTATTTTTTTTAAGAAGCTTTGGCTTTCAGGTATATAGGCAAGGCTGAAGTTGGTAAAAATCCCCCCTTACCAAAGATTGTATAGGCCTATATTACTTACAGACTGTGAAAAGTCACGTGAGGTCCATAAAGTTGGTTTTATGGTTTTGGGGAGTAGACAATGTACTATATAATTCACAACCTTGAATGAAAGTGACGGCTTAACTGCATGGATGGGACTGGAAAGGCTGGACTGGGGATGGAAGTGCTGTCCACTTATATTTAGTTAGTTTAAGCTGCTGAGAAACTTGGAAAAAAAACTGTTTCTATAAAAAAATATTGTGCCTGCTAATTATTATTTTAATTTAAATTGCCAGATTTGATTTATTCCAAAACTGCTCTTAGAATTTGAGATAAAAGACAGATTTTTTTCCCCTCACACTTCCACCATCAGGATAATTATTTGGCATTTTTATTTTAAAAATACATTTAAATCTGATAATTTAGACTGTTTTTAAAGGAGCTTTAGGGGCCTCTTATTCTGGAGAGGCACATTTAATGAGTTTCTGATATTTAAAGACAGGAAGCAAGTAAGACACGAAATGCTTTAAATTGCAAAATGTTTTCCAGAAAAAAATAAAAGAAAAAAGTGTCATTATTGGGCTCTAAGTCGTGGCTTTATGCAGCTGACACGCAGCGAACTTGAGCGAGCTGCTGGAGTGATTTATCCCGATGTGTCAAGTCACCGAGCGGCCAAAGGTGAAGTTTCGGACAAACCCTGAGCTGGACACACACAGGCTGAGTGGCTGCACATAAAGGAAGCTGCAGGCTCTATATGTGGGCATTATATATGCATTTAGCTAATAAAACATAATGATATTATCTGCAGGAAACTACAGGTTATAATAGGAGACTTGTGCAATATTTTTAAAAGTCTTTTCAAACTCATTTCAGGTATAGCGAGAAAAAAAAAAGTTAAAACCAGTGGTGGGCTATATGTGTCCCAGACATTTTCCACATATTCATAACTATTAAGTGGCAATTTAACCAGCGTAATGAGTATTGCATATTGATAGGGGTAATCTGTACCCGGATCTCATGCATAATTCATGGCGGCGGGGATCATCTGCGGGTCAGGAGACGCTGCAGACTGCAGCCGCAGATGCGTCAGGAGGAGAAGAGCTCTACTGACACTCTGCACAGTCACGATCCAGACAAAACTCGCTGTTTTAGACATTAGAGAATAAACTTTTCATTTCTGAAATTGTGCAAATTCGAGATAAAGTGTTTGTTGTGAAAAATCACTGCAAACATGCTGCGGAAAATTAGCAGAATTTGCTTTTTTTTGGGTCTGCTTTGCAACAAGACTTGTTTGGTAGTTTACTCTAGGCCTGATCAATAGATCAATAATATATCGATATCGTGTTGGATTTTAATATTTAATATAGTATTATGACATGATTGTTCAACAATAAATTTGATTGCGTGAAATATTTAGTGAAAGCACCAAAAGTAAACCCTGAAAAATCGTCACAATATCGACTTTTTGGGTCAAAAATATCATAATATATTTATTTATTTCCCACACTGGCCTGCATTAAGTTAAAACACATAGAAACTAGTGCAAAATGTGCAGTAGTCGATAATAAGCCACCATAAACCATCACATAAACGATCATTTAACAGCAAAGTCGTTATATTTTTTATTATAAAATCTTTCCTTTCCATGCAGGTTTAGTTGAAACGCAATTAATGCACAAAATAAATTCCAAAATAATCTCTAAAATGAAATGTAAATGAAGAAAATGTGTTTATTTTACAGTTAAATGTCTTAATGTCAACTTTAAATCCGCCTCCTCTCGTGTGTAATTTAAAGCATTTATCTAATCATAAAGATGGAAAATATTACACAAATGTCACCTTGAATGTTTTTTTTTGAGGCCAGTTTATGGTGTCATGGATGCTGCACATCTGGCAGATGTGTGTGTGAGTGTGTGTGTGTGTGTGTGTGTGAGTGTGTGTGTGTGTGCTTCAGGCGCTCGGCCGGCAGAGGGCGCCTCAGACCGGCCCGGCTGATGATGGATGAGGTTTTTTTTTGCTGCCCTCTGCTCAGACTCCATCAGGAGGAGCCTGTAGGTTACAGAGCAGCTCACAGAGACTCTGAGCGTGTTTATTAGTTTTATCTCTTTATGTTTGTGCAGGCTGAGAGGCGGAATCAACCTTTAATCCTGCACACTCTGAGCTGACAGCGAGACTCTCTCTGCAGCTTCAACATGATTTTATTTATGTCGTTGAGCCTGAAAATTAATCAGAAAACAGAACAGAAGTTATACTTTACTTTGCACGAGTTAAATGTTGTACTTTTTACTCTTATAATATATCTGACAGCTAAAATTGTAGTTTTCAGATTAAAATTTTACATAAAGATGATAAGTTTATAACATGTTGAAGTTTAAAGATTAAGAAGAGACTCTGCAGGTGAATAGGGTATTTTTTTTAAATTTATAGATAACACCATGAAACTTCTCTAGTTTATTATTTACATTAAGACAATATTTTTTTGCATTACAAGTTTTCTGAAATGTTATGTTTAGATATGCAAATTGAGGTGTGAACTCTTTGAAAAATGCACTTATTTGCATATATTTCCAGAACATAAATCTGAAGAAATCTGAATCTGAAGAAAATTTCAAAATTATTTCATCATGTTGATACATTAGATTTATTTTTACGTATGTTTTTTTACATTAGGGATATTGAAATTCTATATGAAAATTGGGATATCTCCTTTTCATGGATTTTTAACTGTCAAAAGCCACAAAAAAGTCATGTTTTTCATAATCTAGTTAGGAATAAAACTGGTTAGTTTGTAAGTGCAACTGAAGTTGAGGTTTATGAGAAAAAACTCATTCTGAGAAAACAGCCTTTAAAGATTTCATGCATTCTTAATAGAAATGACTGTTTGAAGAGAAAATATTGAGTCTAATTCATACAGAAAACCTGTAAAACAGGAGCTGGGAGCTTTCTGACAAAGGTTCAGACTGCGACACGCTGCAACAGAACAAGAACTTTTCAGTTAAAAAAGTGTAGAAGTTGATAGACCAAATAAATGTTTTTCCTCCCAGATGGTCTCATTTAAACAACAATTTGAGGCCCAAAGAGGTCAAATGATCCAACATTTCACAAAAACAACAAATATGACAGAGAAGTCCACACAATAGAAACAGATTTTTGCAGTTTTCCTCTTTTATCTTCACTGATTAATCATCTCGAACCATCAGATTTATCTGAGAAGCTGCCTGGCCTCTAGACTGAGACTTGCTGCACTATATAAAGTGGTTAAAAACAGCCCCAACATCTGCAGCTACAACAAGAAAATAACAAAAAAATCACTGACAGGGGGACTTTTTATGTTTGAAACGTAAAGTGTTTTGTTGCTTATAGTTCTGTACTTTTACTTGAGTGCAGGATTTAGTTGTAATGGAGTATTTTTGATGGTTTTATTGACATTTCGTGCAGCACTGTGAGCCTGAAACAACAAATATTTAAATAAAGTTTACATGTGTAGCCTGACAGTGACACAAACAGTTTAATGTCTCTCCTATAATGTGCAGAAATACTGAGTTAACTGACATTTTTTCAATTTAAATTACAGTGGTTAAACCGTCAATAAAATACTTTAATGGTTAATATTAATGGTTATTAAATAATAAACTAATGTTTTATAAACTACAAATAATAATGCTGGGGGTTAAAACTTAGATTTAGTGCATTAAAGCTGCAGATTTGTTTGATTAAAATCTGTTATTAATGACTTATTAACATTTAAAGCTGCAGACTTAATGGATGAAAACTCTTAATTAAATACATATTAATATTTAAAACTGCAGATTTGGTGGATCAAACCCCTATTAATAATGAACAACTAGCATTTATTAGTGCACACATATTAATTAATGATTTATTAAACCTCTTTATTACCGACTTGGCCTATTACGATATAAATATATGTTTATTATAGCACTTTTATTAATTACTTACAAATGCAGATTTGTTGGAATAAATCTTTTTATTAATGACTTATTAATGTTTATAACTGCTGAGTAAATAATCAAACCTGTTTATTAACATCTTATTAACACTCTTTATTAATGACTTATTAACATTTGTATCTGCAGGATTTTGTTGATTTAAAACCATTATCAAAGTGTTTATATCATGATTAACAGCAGACTTGATGTCATATTTGAAAGTTATAAAGCCATAAGCATTTATAACATCAATAACTGAATTATTACCAAAAATAAAAGAGCTAAACTCGAGAAAAGGGGATTTTTCACAACCTGGCAACCCAGAATGTGCTGTTATAAATGCTTTAATGTTGTTTTTAATGTTATTAAAGCTGTTAATAGTGAGTTTTAATGTATGCAATATAAGAAATAGGTGCAATTTAAAGACAAGATCATAATTACAGAGTAAAAGATTTGCATTATTTAATCTGAGTGCACAGTTTTCAGTTTTTGGCAGTTTGTAATTAGATGCTTCAGAAGGCTGCAGCTCGTGCCGACCACCTGTCATCTATATATACCCTGTAGATCCGAATTTGTGTAAATATAGCAGCAGCCACAAATTCGCGTCTTGGGGAGTATGTAGGTGATGACACTTCACCTCTGGAGGAACAAAACACTCATTTAAAGTTGTTATTTTAAGGTAAACAACAGTAGATGTTTGATGTTTTCTGCAGCTGTTCAAATGATGTTTTTGTGAATAGAGTTCTGTGTGGAGTTTTATATTGAGTTTTGACCAAAGGAGGCTACAAGCACTGTTTTAATTTTACTAAATTTAGTTTTTAATTGCTTATATCTGTTTTTTTTTATATTTCTAACTTAAAACCTGTGTTGTTTTTTTTAAATCAAGCTGTATCTTTGTAATATTGTTGAGTTTTCACCAACAGAGGCTGCAGGCCCTCACCAGACTACATACGTTTGAGCGTTTTTCCCTTTCTTCTCTCTTTTAGCTGCACGTTGCTGGAGAATATGACATCTGTGAAAGTTGCAGGACAGGCCCTTGAATGTGGGGCATTGTTCGGCACGTCATTTATCTTCCTTTCACTGCCTGCTGCCTGCACGGCCGAGGAGGAGTGTTTTAGTTTGCAGGGAAACGTGAGGAGGACCTCAACAAACAGCTCCAACAGAAACCGTTGACCGGACGGAGAAGTGAAGATGAGAGCCAAAGAGAAAAGTAAGATAAATACATTTTAATGTGTTGATTATAGTAATGCAGAGAAGAAGTGTTGGTTTGAGTTTGAAGGAATAATTTAACATATTTAGGCAGAAGCCTAAACAAACACTTCAATCATTTGTAGCACATTATAATATTGTTGTAAGCAGATAGCTTTAAGTGTT
The DNA here is from genome assembly GCF_030273125.1 of Centropristis striata. Classification (NCBI taxonomy): domain Eukaryota; kingdom Metazoa; phylum Chordata; class Actinopteri; order Perciformes; family Serranidae; genus Centropristis; species Centropristis striata. Next base: position 24,415,008 of record NC_081537.1, on the reverse strand, counting down.
TATTTATGTACAGTATGCCTGTGTATTTGAAATAATGTGGCAATATTATAGGTATCATGATACAGGCTGTGACGATATATCGCGATACTGGAGGTGACGTGATAAATTGTGATTTTTTAAATCTAATTTTAGGAAAACTGACACAGTATAGAACAAGCCACCATGTGCATACACTTATTTAGGTAAAACTTTACTTTTTAATGCAATAACAGTTGACCCCTTTATTTGTTTTTATCAGTTATATTTGTCATCACAGCATTACTATTTATGCAATCTGCAAACTATAAATCTATAATAATAAACTGTTAATTGTGGTTTTGATTGTTAAGTGTAATGATATTTTCTTGCACCCCTGATATAAACAGTATAACTGTGTTTGTATTATCATTCATTATATCTTGACATAAGTGCTTCTATTTGTAGGAATTATAATAACTATAATAAACATCCACTAATAACTATATTATAGTGTGTAGTAAAGCAGTTATTTAGTGTTTATATACTGCTTCTAAATGGTAAATGAAATTTTAAAGGCCTTAAAAACGTGCAGGGTGATTTAAGGCTCCTGTTTAAATGTTTTTCTCTAATGTGGAAATTACGTTTTCTTAATGACCCATAAATCCCAACTCTCTTATGCACAATTTAAGTTGTTTACCTATCTATCTTCTATTTGTATTTAATCCACAATAATCTTCATTCTTGCACTGTTTTTGCTCTGTTAGTCTGCTACATTTCCTCATTGTATTTATCCCCAATTTGTTTGATTTTTAAAACATTTTTTTATATTAGCATGTAGAAATATTCTTGCACTGTTCTTATTTTACTTAACTTTTTAAATACTTCTCCTACACTATTGACACCTTACATTTGCACAATATACTCTATATATCTATGCTATATAAGCTGATTTGGTTGATTTAAAACCATTATATAAACTACTTTTAACATTAATAACTGCAGACTTTATGTCTTATTAGAAAGTAATAAAGCCATGAGCATTTATAAATTAATTCCCAACATTAAGTACTGAATAATTACCAAAAGAAAAGAGCTAAACTCCAGAAAAGGGGATTTTTCCACAACCTGGCAACCCAGAATGTGCTGTTATATATGCTTTAATGTCGTTTGTAATGTTATTTTTTTAAAATTTGAAACCTATTAATTACTTCACAAATAACTGCAGACTTGTTGGAATAAGCCTTTTTATTATTGACTTATAATGCTTAGAACTGCTGACTAGATAATCAAACCTGTTTATTAACATCTTATTAACATTTACTGCTCACTTGCTGGAATAAACGTCTTTATAAATGACTTGTTACCTTTTAAATCTGCAGGATTTGGTTGATTTAAATGAATTCCCAACATTAATTACTGAATAATTACCAAACAGAAAAGAGCTAAACTCGAGAAAAGGGGATTTTTTACAACCTGGCAACCCAGAATATGCTGTCATATGCTTTAATGTTGTTTTTAATGTTATTAAAGCTGCTAATAGAGAGTTTTAAATGTATGCATTCTAATAAAGAGGTGCAGTTTAAAGACATGATTATATTTATAGAGTTGCATTATTTGAGTGCACAGTTTTTCAGTTTTTTTAATATATAAGCTGCAAACAGGTCTTTTGCCATCTTTTTAAAACTTAAAACCTGTTGTTTATTATTCCAGCTGCATCTTAATTATACACATTTATGCATTTATTTGCTTTATTGCGTGTGTTAGCTGTGGGAAGTTGCTGCTACTGTTGATTCAACTGTGTTTGAATTAATTTAGAGCCATAAATCCTCCTCCCTCCCTCATGGTGGACACGTGGTTCCTGCAGCTAATTGACAAGAGAGGTTTGTCAGCAGGCTTGCAGACTGAATGGAGGTGCAGCAGGAGGAGGAGGAGGAGGAGGAGGTGGTGGTGGTGGGGGTTGCACATGTCCATCACAGAGCAGACAGTGTGTGCAGCTCGCCGCGGTGATGAAGATGGGATGTAAAGTGCAGCTCAGGGATGTTGTCATATGTGAATAATAACTGTCAGGCGGCGCGGGCCGCAGGGATCAAACATGAATTTATATTTATACTGTACACTGACTTATCATGTCAGTCCATCTGCATCTTCCTCTTCCCCGGCTGCCTCGTAGATCACGCGGCGGTTTAGACTTTTTAGAAGACGGCGCACTTATTGCTGATTTTCTTTGTATTCATATGGCTCTTTTTATAGCTCTGTATGGGCCGTTAGAGAGATTTATGGCTCATGCAGCGGTGGGAGAAGTATTCAGGGCCTTTACTTCAGGAAAAGCAGAAATACCACAATCTAGAAGCACTCCTTTATAACACAAAGTCCTGAATTTAAAATGTTACAGAAGTTTAAACACCAAAAAAATTACTTAAAAGTGTCAAAAGTACTTTAAGTAAAATTTGCAGATACATACTTTACTGAAGTAGGTTTTGAATACAGGAGTTTTACTTGTAGTGGAGTATTTTTTTAGTGTAGTATTATACACTGAATTATAGAAGGTTCATTATGCAAGAGTTTCTTAGAAGACTCACAAACATAAATAATCCCTCTTAATCATCACTTATGACCCACAACTAGTCTGTGGTGGCGTCTGTTGTCTGCAGAGAGTCCTGCCTGGATTTTCACCTTCTTTTGTTTATATTTTGTTGTGTTTGGGGAGTTTCTGGGCGACAATCTTTAGGGACGAAGCTACGGAAATAGTCGACACAGTGGTAAAAAAATTGCAAACACTGCAGGTGAAACGCCGAGTAGACAAAGTTTGTTTCAAAACGAGAGTGAGTCTGGGGTTTGCTTTCACTTTAGTTGAGACGAGGAGGAAAGTTTGAATGTTGGTTTTACAAACGGTGCGTTGCTTCATTGGTTAGCGCCTTCGCCTCACATAAGTAGGAAGGTTCTAGGTTCTGTGTGGAGTTTGCATGTTCTCCTGATGTCACCATTAGTTTTCTTCGGGTTCTCCCCCTACAGTCCAAAGACATGCAGGTTTGGTTAATTGTCCCTTGTGTACCTTGCCTTTACATTTTCTATGTAAAAAGTAACTATAAGTGTCAAATAAATGTAGTAGAGCAGAAGCATAGCAAAGCAGACAGTAGCAGACACTCGACTAAAGTGCTAAAAATTGTCAACGTTTTCAGTATTTTAGGTTTTGGCTTCCTCTTACAGTCCAAAGACACACAGGTCAGATAATTGTCCCAGGTGTAAAGCGCCTTTCGCCCAATGTAAACTGGGATTAGCTCCAGCCCACTGCGACACGAGTTTGGACAAGTGGTTAGAGATAATGACGGAATGAATGAGTGACCTTTAGCAGTGCAATTCGTATAATATCCTATGAAATGTGACTTGCGATGTCACAATCAATAAAACCAAATCAAAATTACTTTATTTATACCCAAGGGGAAATTCAGTTAGTCTGTTGGCTCTTCTGTAGATTATTGAAGAATTAGACAGCCTGATATCTGTCTCTACACAATTGCTGTATCACGACTACACATTGTTAATGATAAACAAGTTAAGCCACATGTAGTGACTTGATTTCGACAAACAGAAACCTAAGCCACAACGAGGGGCTACCGAGACACGTAGCTGATGCGTCGTCATGCGGCGGCTCCATGTAGTCAATCAAACATCTGCAAACTTGTGCTTAAGACGTATTTATTTACTATCATGTATCACTACAGCTTTGCTATACACACACTTACAACAGTAACTGGCATAAAACAAACAAAAGGGCTTAAAGGTAAGCCGGCGGTAAACAGCGGTCAAAAACTGTGTTCTTCTCCCGGTAAGCAGCACACCTGAGGAGTAATTACCTCTTCCTCTACTTATGCACATTTACACATGCTGGTGTCCAATACGCCACCTACTGTGGCAATCGGGGAATGACCTTGACACGGATATAAATGGCTCTAACACCACAAAAAGGACTTCTTTGAGGTTACGTATCAAAACCGATATCCCAAAGTTATGGGGAAAAAGAACAGTGTTGTGCTTAAAATGAACTACAAGACATAACGTCCAACAACAGGACACAAACACGGGTCCTCTGGGTGAAAGATGGTTGGTTTGACCCGTGACAGGACACCTACGTGATGATTTTTTTAACATTACGTTGCTCCCTCAACAATCAAAATTTTATGGAATAATTACAAATTCCAGACAATGCATCACTTTGCATAGAAAATCATACAACCTGTTCATGAGGACAACCTCATAATAAACAGTAAGCAACAGTTCCTGCATAGTCTGCCTTTAAACATCCACCACCAAGTTGCAGAAAAAGGAAATTATCAACTAAAGCACAAGTGTGTCAAAGTTGCAGTAAAGTACAGTACATGAATAAATATATTAAAGCACTGCATGGATGCTAAGCAGACACCTCTGCAGTATGTGTCTTTTACCTCAGTATTAAACTGAACAGAGTATTCTATGCTATAGTTATGATACTTTTACTTCAGTAAAGGGTCTGAATACTTGTTCTAGCCAGGCTGAGTGCATGGTTTCATCTTTTATGTGAAACTATAAGGACATTTTAGTCAACTTTCTTTAAAATTAAACTAAATAAAAGTAGCTTTCTCATTCTGCAGCTTATATAATAAAGCTTATACAAAAAACTTGCAGTTTTACTGAAAAATAACATTTTAAATGGAGAACTTTTACTTTAGTATTGCAAGTAGTAAGTTGAGTACTTATGCTGTTAAAGGTTAAAGGTTTGAATACTTCCGCCCGCCGTGCTGAGTGCATGTGCAGACATGTTTTCATCTTTTATGTGGAGCTAAAGGGACATCTTACTCAACTTGAACTAATTAACATACATTTTCTCAGTTTTGTTTCATGCAGCTGCATGAAACAAGAAGCTTGCATAAAAACGTGTACTTTTACTGAACCACCAGCCATGCTGAGTGCATATGCAGACATGTTTTCATCTTATATGTGAAGCTATAAGGACATTTTAGCCAACTTTGTCTTTAAAATTAAACTAAATAATCTCATTCTGCAGCTATGAAACTAGAAGTTTGCATAAAAACGTGTACTTTTACTGAAATACAATTTTAAATGCAGGACTTTTACTTCAGTATTAAGCTGAACAGAGTATTTGTACACTGTACTTTTACTTTAACTTCAGTAAAAGGTCTGAATACTTCTTCCAGCACTGGTTTTCGCCAGGCTGAGTGCATGTGCAGGTTTCATCTTATATGTGAAGCTATAGGGACATTAAACTAATTACCATCAGTTTTTCTCAGTCTGCATGAAACAAAAAACTTGCACAGCTACATCTGGTCACTCTATATTTAAATGCTCTCCGGGTGACGGTGCACGGCTCACAGATCAAAAGAAGTTCATTAGCATTAATTAACGCCACTCAGTTAAATATTAGCCCTCAGAGCCAATCAGAGCGATCAGGCAAAACACGGAGATGAGACATGAAACGCGCCGCCAATCGATCCGCTGCTGCAGTCTGACGGTCAGCAGGACAACTTTATACTGTCTGTCTGTCTGTCTGTCGGTCAGCAGGACAACTTTATACTGTCTGTCTGTCTGTCTGTCTGTCTCTCTGTCTGTCTCTCTGTCCGTCTGTCTGTCGGTCAGCAGGACAACTTTATACTGTCTGTCTGTCTGTCTGTCTGTCTGTCCGTATGTCTGTCTGTCTGTCTGTCGGTCAGCAGGACAACTTTATACTGTCTGTCTGTCTGTCTGTCTGTCCGTATGTCTGTCTGTCTGTCTGACGGTCAGTAGGACAACTTTATACTGTCTGTCTGTCTGTCGGTCAGTAGGACAACTTTATACTGTCTGTCTGTCTCTCTGTCTGTCTGTCTGTCTGTCGGTCGGTCAGCAGGACAACTTTATACTGTCTGTCTGTCTGTCTGTCTGTCCGTCCGTCTGTCTGTCTGCCTGACGGTCAGTAGGACAACTTTACTGTCTGTCTGTCTGTCGGTCAGCAGGAGAGCAGAGAACAACTTTAAACTGCTGCTGACCACAGACCGACTGACTGATTGTGTTTAAAGTGACTCACTCATTTAAATTAGAAACAAAGAGAAAGAAAAAAAGCTCATTACATAAACAAGACGTAATGCACTTGGTATGCGAGTGTGTAAAAAAATAAACCTCTCCAGACTAAATAGTGATTCTGTGCCGGAGTAATTTATGTTCCTGTGCTGGCTTCGCTCCTAAAGGGGAGTTCTGCATTTATTACAGCTGGACTCGATCCAGAGCAGAACACAGACAGTCTGTGTGTCCAGAGAACTGAGAAAATACTACTTAACTCGAGTTTCTGGGTTATTTTAATGCATGTCAGTAGAGCTGCAAAGATTAATCGATCAGTTGTAAAATAATGAATTTATCACCAACTTTTTTTTATACAAGATTAATCACTTATTGCATTTTTTACAGGACAATATTGTCAGCATTCTCTGATTTAAGCTTCTTTTGTGTGAATATTTTAAGGTTTCTTTGCTCCTCTGTGACAGTAAACTGAATATTTTAGAGTTTTGGACAAAACAACATATTTGAGGACTTCATAACAGGCTTCGAGACACATTAAGACTTTTTTCACATTTTCTCTGACATCTTGTGTCAAACAACTAATCGAGCACCATATTAATCGACAATGATAGACAGCAAAAATAGAGATGTTTGTATTCATATTCAACTGAAAAATGCAACTTAAAACATGTAGTTTTTGCTTTAATCGCCAACTATTTTGATTAGTTATCTTTTTTTAAACAATATCTTAAGAAAGAAAGTAAAAAAAAAAATCTGATTCCAGCTTTTTAAATGTGAATATTTTGTGGTTTCTTTGCTCCTCCGACATTAAAATGAATATATTTCTGTTACGGACAAACAAGATATAATTCAGCTTTCATTTATCAGCTTTCGACATCTTATAGACAAAACAACTCATAAATTAATGGTGTAAATGAGCAAAAGATTAATAAGCGATGAAAATAATCATTGCAGCTACCTGCCAGCAGGGGGCGTCTTCTTACGAAAAGTTCCAACAACTAAAAGAGACGTTATTCACTCTGAAACTACAACTTCAGACAAGTTATTTTAATGCATGTCAGTAGAGCTGCAAAGAATAATCAATTAAATGTCGAGTATTAATTAACTGGCAACTATTTTGATACTTTAATCAGTTTCAGCATTATTACTCACTAAAAAACGTCAAAATTAGTTTCTAAATTGAGAATATTTTTGCGTTTCTTTGGGACATTAAACTAAATATATTTCAATCATGGACAAAACAAGATATTTGAGGACTTAATTTGCCTTTCATTTACCATTTGTTGACATTTTATACCAAACATTTAATCGATTAATGGCAGATTAATCAATGGAAATAATCTTCCAATTGTCTTCTTATAACAAGTTCCCACAACAGAAATATAGATGGTTGTGTGAAAATAGAACTTAAAACTAGCAGCTTTTGCTTTATTTTAATGCATGTAAGTAGTACTGCAAAGAATAATCGATCAAATTTAAAGTATTTCATTCATCGCCAACTATTTTGATACTTGATTAATTGGTTTGAGGAATATTTTAAGGTAAAAAAGTAAAAATTAGCTTCCTAAATGTGACTATTTTGTGGTTTCTTTAACACTACATTGAATATATTTGAGTTATGGACAAAACAAGATATTTGAGGACTTTGTTTGCCTTTCATTTGACCTTTTTTTCTAACATTTCATTGACCAAACAACTCATCAATTAATCTTGAAATCATAATTATTTATTTGGTTTATTTAAATGCATGTCAGTGCAAAGAATAATTAATTAAATGTCAACTGTTTTGATATTTGATTAATCGGTTTGTGCAATATTTTAAGGAAAAAAACGCAAAATTATCAGATTTCAGCATCTTAAATGTTAATATTTTGTTTTCTTTGCTGAAAATATCTAAATTATGTCCAAAACAAGATGTTTGAGGAATTTATTTGCATTTCATTTAGCTTTTTTTGACATTTCATAGACCAAACAACTGATCCATGAATCACAAAAACAGCTACAAAAGTATTTTTTTCATTTATTTCATTAATTGTCAACTATTTTGATACTTGATTTATCAATTTGTGCAATATTTAATGGAAAATAGGCAATTCTTTTAGATTTCAGCTTCTTAAAAGTGAATATTTACTATCCAACTAATCGATTAATCACGGATGAGAATCCTCCTAGTCAGTGGGAGGCGTCTTCTTCTAAGAGACCATTTCCCTTATCTAAATCCACTCATTTCCACTAAAATGAGCTTCAGTGCCAAAATATTTCAGCTGTCCTCGGCCTCTCCTGAGCCTCTTTAATGCTTTCAGGATTTTCACGCTGCTCTAATCGCCATAAAGACGTGCAAAACGCGTCTTTATTACGCGGCTATTTCCATATATGAAAGTGAGCTTGCATGATCAGCAGAAAGGGGTTTCTCTCACACACACACACACACACACACACACACACACACACACACACACACACACACACACACACACACACACACACACACACACACACACACACACACACACACACACACACACACACACACACACACACACACACACACACACACACACACACACACACACACACACACAGGCTGACATTGTGTGCCGTGCAGGGCGGTGTGAGCTGCAGAAACACTGTCCACTCTGCTTCACCCCACTGGCATGCAAAGCCACATCATCATCTAAAGCGAGAGCCGCTTCTGTCTGCAGGGATTTTACTCTGATCTGGAGGGAGAGAGAGAGGAAAAAGAGGGAGAGAGGGTGTTTTTTTGTGTGCAAAAGAAACAAACAAAAAAAGGTGAGAGGAAGCCGGTGTGTGTTTGTTTGCGCGGGGATTGTTTCAGTGCGGGATGAATGGAGGTGGTGAAGGTAAGGCTGCAGCGGACTGCTGGGTTATGTGTCTTTATGATTTACGAGCCTGACTCCAGCCGCGGTTCACCCAGAGTTCATAAAGCTGCATGCCTCCAGACTTATTCTCTCTCTGTCTTACTGCTCCTCTCTTCTCCTCTGCCTTAAAACTGCTGCTTAATAATTCTCTTCTGTTGGATTCAATTTAATTAAGATGTTGGATTTTTTTTTTTTTTTGCTCCTAAACAGCTGCAGCGCACAATGGACTTCTGTTTGATTTTGTGCATTTTGTGTCTGATGGAGGAAATGATGGAAGAGTTTTTAGTAGATTGTGTTATAACATTTAATTTTTCTTCCTCTTGATTTTTTTTAAATGTTAATATACAGACAGGACCATCCATTAACTGAATAAAGGATGTTGTTTATTCCCACTCGTACAGGCCTGATCTAATCCAGACAATTTAAAGAAAGAATACAAATAATGTATTTGCTTTTATATTTATATTACATTTATTTTATTTTTATGGGCCTCTGTTTGCATGCATGACTAATTAGTATTGTTTGTCATGTGTTTTTGTTGCCATTATTATTATTATTATTATTTTCGTATCCTTGTTAAATGCCAAGCAAAAGCAGAAAAGAGGGAAGACAAGAAAAAAATACTTTTTTAAATTATAAGCATATATTTCGTTTGTTTATGCTGCATTACAACAATTAAAAGACAATGAGCCTCTTTGTAAGGCAGTGAGGTTTATAATAATTAAAAGGGGTAAATATTCAGTTTCTGCACAGATTTGCTCCATTTGGTGTTTTTCAGAGCGTCTCTTTCCACCAAACTCTTATTTTCCAGGGCCAGGAGAGGCTTGCTATTCATGTCAGCGCACTATTGAGTTGATAAGATGGATCATGTGGTCTCCTCCCTGATTCTGTCTCCGTCTTTTTTCTGGATCCTCTCAGGCCAGAAGCTGCAGGGCTCTCTGGAAACCTGCCATGTGACATTTGGCTGCCAGCGCTGCGTCAGAAGGTCAAAGGGGGCCCCGCCGCTGCACAGCTAATGGAAATGCAGAGAACCAGCGCGACACAAAACCTCCAGCAGCACCAAAGCTTCTTCTTCTGCAGCGGCGAGGCTCTGCAGGACGACGTCGGCGGGTTCGGGTGCACAGCAGCAGCAGCAGCAGGAGCAGCAGCAGCACACCAACAACTGGCGCAAGTAGACGCGTTCGAGCGCAAGAGGTCGAAACAGCAAAAGTTTCCTGCAAGCAAAAAGATTTTCCCCTGGATGAAAGAGTCCAGAGCCTCCAGCCAGAAGGCCGGCAGGAGGAGCGCAGGTCTGTAGGACACAAAGAAAAGGCCAGCAGTTGATTCCACATGAGGCCTTTTCATTTATTCTCCTGTAACGACCTCTGAGGAGTTAATGGAGGAAATGAGTTCATATTTTCTCCCTTTTCAGGTTCAGAGGGTCAGAGAGCTTTTAATGGAGCCAGAAACACACAGACAGCGACTCAGTGTTCAGATCACAGCTTTTTATTTAAACCCATAATCACATTATAACATTTATATGGTTTTAAACAACAACAATTAAACTATTCATATAAATAAATTATTTCGAAATAAGGATAAAAGAGAAAGGGCTCAGAATTAAACACATGAACGTTTCCCTTCATTTAATCTATAATTATAATAATTATTAGCTGTATTGGCGAGATTCTGGCCATATGATACAGAGGTTATGATCCAATATATTGCAATTTTTAATAAGTAATATTATGAAAACTGCCATTGTAGGAACACCCTCCCCCCTGCATAAAACCTGGCTGTTATTAATCTGTCTGCTGTGAATCTTTGTTGTAATTAGAAATGTAAAGATTTTGAGAATCTTTACAGTATCACAAAATATAGCCTATATAATATTTCGACACTGAAGTGGAAAGATATTTTCTTATACCCCTAACAATATTATTATTAATAATTATAATCTGTCCCTTAAAATCAAGTTTTAAAAATAAATAAATAAATAACCAAAAAAACTACATCTGTCTCAGAGGCCTTCACAGTCAGTAAAACTAAATCTTTATTTTGGGAAAAACTCCACATATTTGCCACTTATCCAACAGAACTTACCACTTTTGGAGAAATAAAACCAGCCAGCTGAACTCTGAGGTCACTGTGTTTAGAGCTGTCCTTCCTAGATGATTAATCTGTTATTTTGGTTTTAGTCGACTGAGATTTCTTCAGTCGATTACTAATTTTATTAATTATTTTTTCCATGAAAACCTTTAGATTTAGAGTTCAGATTTAAAGTGGTGATTTTGCAATTCAGCTATTTTGCTCTATATATATTTTTTAAAATTAGGTCACTATTCCTCCTCTCCTTATGTCTCATACTGTTAGCTTTTAACAACACAACCTCTACTTCACTTGAAAGCCTCGTGGTCTGAGTGACTGTTGTTGTTTTCTTTCTGTTTCTTTACCCTTTCTCTCTCTCACTGTGTTTATTTATTTATCTAACCTCTATTTATACAGGTATGGTTGGCTGGGCAACACCAGAGTCAATTCACAAAACAGAAAACTGACAGTAAACAAGGTGCAGAGTCACTGAGAGCAGAGAGGAAATAAATAAAAAATGAGAAAAACAAACCTGTCATCTACTGCTTTCACCCAGTGATTATGACCTGCACAAAATAAAATAAAATATATAATTAGTATAAACAACTAAAAAATAGACAAATAAAGACACAATAATAACAGCTAAATAAATAAAATAGATTAAAAAACACATAATGAAAATAGCTAAATAATAAAATAGACAAATGAATAAATAAAACAAACAAATACTTAAAATATTTGAAAATAAATATAAAAAACATAATACATGGATAAGTAAATACATTAATAAAAACAAATGAGGAAAACAAATCATATATTTACTTTTTTTTTTGCTTCCACCCAGTGATTACAATTAAATAAAAAACTATGAATAAACACTGAAAATAGATACATAAATAATGATAATAATAATAAATAGGCCTACAAATATAAATACAAATATATACAGATATAAAATAAATAAAAATAAATGGAACAAATAAATAAATGAGGAAAACACAGCTCACATTTAGTGCTTCCACTCAGTGATTATTGCCTGTTCATGCTTCATGTTTTCTTCTTGTTTTTCTTCAGACTGCAGCGTCACAGAGAAGTGTCCAGGCGCGACCCCGGCCTCCAAGAGGACGCGCACCGCGTACACGAGCGCGCAACTGGTGGAGCTGGAGAAGGAGTTCCACTTCAGCCGCTACCTGTGCAAGCCGCGGCGCGTGGAGATGGCCAACCTGCTCAACCTCCACGAGAGGCAGATCAAGATCTGGTTCCAGAACCGGAGGATGAAGCAGAAGAAGGACGAGCGGCTGCAGGGCCTCCCCGCCGCCACGTCCCCCTGCTCGCCCCCGTCCTCCCCCTCCGCCCCGGGCAGCCCAACTCTGTCCAGCCTGGGCTACGTCCACCTGGGCGGGGACTACCCGCCGGCCTCCCCTCCGCTCAAGCCCCAGCCCCAGCCCCAGCCCCAGCAGCAGTATCCGGCAGAGTACTCCAAGTACCCGGCCCCGGGCTTCACGCACGGTCCGCAGTTTAACGCGCAGTACCACACGCACGCGACCTCACGCACACACGTGGATATTAACGGCTCATATTTCCCACAGAGCTGCACTCAGGACAGAATCATGCAAGCTCCAAAACTGACTCATCTGTAGCAGAAACATGAACAAAAACACTTTTAATTCATAGAAAAGGACTTTCTTGATGCATGCATTTTTATTATTTATTGATTTGACTAATTAGCCTAAATATTTATTTGTATTTATTATGTTAACTTTCACGCATGGGCCTCCACACACATCCAGCCCTGTGTTTGTTACATTTAAATGTTATTTCAGCTACATAAATAAACAGTTTGTTGAGACTTCAGCGCAGTGAATCCTCCTGAGAGCCAGAAGAGAAAAAGACTGTAACGCAGCCAAAACGTTGGAATAAATGGCAACTTTCCTTGTTTTTCTTTGGCTTGTTTGTTAAAGCTTAATTAGCACTTGAGTTCTATAACATCAAATTAACTTACTTAATTACAAGGTGGAGTGTGGACGTGATATTAAATTATAATCGTTATAAAAGAAGCCAGTGTGGTTTTTTAAAACGTGTCTTTTGTTCTTTTGGGCCACACAGGCTGTCAATCTGGAGAAAGAGCGCATGATGGATCACTGAGTCTCTGCGCTGCTTTCCAGCCTGTCTGCAGGATCCATGCTGCCGACAGGCCGAAGAAATGCTTCGGTAATAATCAGATAATATATCTTAACACCCAAGTTATGTTTAGATATATTTACAGCGAGTTTCTAATGTCGACATTTCCTTCTTAGGCTTTAAAATGACGCCAAAATAGTGCAAAACAGGAAAATAATATCACAGCTAAAACAGCACATAGGCCATACATTTAAAAAGGTTATATTAAAAATGAATACTTATTATTTTGTTGTATTACTTTTGTAGGCCTTTAGTGGCATTCAGTTTTAGTTAAATAAATAATTTAGTTAGTAGACTGTAGTAACTTTTAACAACTTCAAGACAATTATAATTAATGATTTTATTTTGGGCTGTTCTGGATTTAAGAAATTATATAATTGACTAATTGATTAGTTGATTTAATCGACTTTAAAACTAAGTTTCTTCACAAAAACGCACGCAAAAGCACCAATTAAAAGCTTGTGTTTAGCAGCTATGTGCTCTCAGTTAATCGTAATTAAAAAAAGGAGTCATTCAGCATAAAAGAGCATTAAAAAATGATAGCAGACTAAAGAGTTCTTAGTCATCAACAACTATAAAGACCAATAATAATGTATGCTTTTCATCTGACTGTTCTGGATTTAAGAAATTCTTTAGTTAAGCATACAAAATAATAGAGGACAGAGACAAAAGACAGTAACTTTCGACTAATCGACTAAGAGGGGGGAGTCCTATAATATACTTTTTGTCATGGATAATGCAATAAATAAATAAATAACAAGATATAGATTTTTGTCAAAGGATTTTGACCCCTGAACCCTGTTTCTGATAAAATGTGCTAATAAATCATAATAATCAGGAGTAAATAAGTTATAACGTGCTACCTATTTTCTATTATTTGGAGGTCAACGTAATTATAAAATTTAAAACACTAAATCCTCATTATGAGTCATTATTATTCCTATGACATTATGTTTGACTTTTTTTAAATTTTTGGCCAGTAATGTGTCACAGTGAGCTGCTCTCACACCGCAGACTGAAAATGTGTCCTGATGTTTGTGTTCTTATCAGATGGATGAGCGAGTTTGATTGAAGTATTTGTCATGTAAATGCGAGCCGTTTGATGGACGAGCCCGCAGACCTGACAGAGCGCTGTAGGTCCTTTGCCATTGGCGTTTAGCGGGTCACATGGTGTGTCAGGAAGGTGATATGAGGGTGGAAGGCAGTTTTACAGCTTTGACATACTATCTAGAAGGTTAGGGCACAGGGAGCACCGATTAATGACTGCTCAGTCTTGATCAGCCGTGAACAAACAAAAGGCCCGAGTCCAGGATGAACTCCTACTTAGACTACCCCGTGTGCAACAGGGGAGCAAATATTTTCAGTGCCAAGGCCGGATACCACAACTTAAACCATGGATACATGTCGTCCAACTCCTGCGCAACAAGTGATAGTTACGCACCGGACGGGCGGTTAGTTGCTGCAACTTCTGCGCCACATCAGAGCCCCAACCTCCCTCTGCACCACCAGACACACGTCAACCTGGACCTGCAGTTCGCAGCGCCGGGGAGCTCCATGTACGGCTCGCCTTTGGAGTACGGACACCACCAGTACGGCCTCGCCCCCGAGCAGGACCGGAGCTACATCCACGCACAGGTTTCCCCCCTCGGGACCAACATGGCTCCCTACACCGGGGACAGCTGCGGGCCCGGAGTGGCGACAGGCGGCCAGTATCTTCACTTTGGAAACGGGGATCAGAGGCAGCAAGAATACCCAGAGAGTGTTTACACTCGGTTACCGGCCCAGAGCAAGGAGAAGGACCTGGAGCATGTGGAGGAAACTTCTAAAACATTTGACTGGATGAAAGTGAAGCGGAATCCACCTAAAACAGGTTTGTTCACCTTCAGAGTTAGACGTTATATTTAGAGAACCCACAAGGCCTCTGACGCACAGTGCGTAAAGTGTGCGTAAACACACAATTAGGCTAAATAATGAGGCCTGAAATGTTCTGAAATGTGTATTTGGCAACTAATGATTTGTCATTTCTCTATTCATCCTCATATGAATCATCCACATCTTAGATCATACTTCAGCTGCATGTTTCCCATCTATTCATCCATCCATTTCTCTCCACAGCGGTCCTGTCGGAGTTCGGGGTCCCCGGCCAGCACAACGTGATCCGCACCAACTTCACCACCAAGCAGCTGACCGAGCTGGAGAAGGAGTTCCACTTCAACAAGTACCTGACGCGGGCGCGGAGGGTGGAGGTGGCAGCCAGCCTGGAGCTGAACGAGACGCAGGTGAAAATCTGGTTTCAGAACCGCAGGATGAAGCAGAAGAAACGCGAGAAACTGGGCTGCGCTTTGGTCAGCAGCAGCGCGGCACCTGTGGAGAAACTCTCCGGGCCCGACTCCTCTCCAAAAGGGAAAGGGAAAGACTGTGAAGCATGATGTGACTTTTTAAAAAACAATAAGACTGTGGAGGCCTGAGCAGCTTCAAATTCTCTTTCAATCGCACCATTCCAGAAAAAAAAAACTGCGAAATATGCATGTGGACTTGAAGTAAACAGGGTATGTCTAGTGCAATGATTAATGCTGAATCTGCTTCTGAGAAACTTTTTCATCCATTCTTTCTTGTATTTGTAATTTTCTTATCATACGTTTTGTTTTGTGTTGGAGCACTGAAACACAGTGTCATTGTTTGCACTATTTATTTACAGGGTATTTTTCAAACAACTGTTGAGATGAATAATAAAGTTTATAAAATGAAATAAAAGTTGTATTTTCTGTCTGTGTAAAAAGAAAAAAGTACTGTAACAAAGAAGTGCAGTCAAACTTTTAATTCTGATACAGAAGTTGCAGATTTTAAGTCTTACCTGCTGTCTTTTTATTTTAATAAATGTACATAATAAATTGCTCTAAATATGAATGTTTTTTTTTAACTTGTTTCCATATTCTCTTCCATTAATAGTCTCACCAAAGTCCCCTTGCATAATGTGACAAGAGGAATCTTTCACAACACATGGGGTGGTTCTCAGTGACCTTTTCACCTCCAAATACCTCCAGGGGCTCTAAACATGACAACAAACTCCGGGGAGCCAGGTCTCACCCTTGATTTGTTACCCAAATTCTGCCTGGCGACAGCTGACACAGGTTGCAATGATTTCCACTTGGATTTTGCATAATTTGAGAAAAAAACGTATCACAAAAAAAAACACATTTTACCTCCAAAAATCAGAAAAAGCGGAGCGTTTAAGTGCTCATTGTGGCTCAAGATAAACGTTTGCCGGACCTGACCACCAAGTTTCATCTGCTGGTGACGGGCAGCAGGTTCAATATTTGCACTGGGTGTTGGGTTTGCACACACAGTTTCTGCCCCAGCAGCACTGGCCTGTTGGTGCCCTTTTTTCCTAAAGCTGAGGTTCACACAGAGTTCAGGCACAAATGAATGCAGAGTCAATCTGTCAAGACACCAGAGTGGCTCGGGGAAGTCGAACTCTCGTGCCTCTCATACTTTAGGTTTTTGCAGGTATGGCTTTTAATATTTAGACTAAAGAGATTAGAGGCCATTCAGTCAATGTTCTGGTCCATGCAAACTAAAAATGTGTTAAAAAAAGATATGCAGAGGAAATGGAAATCAGCAACCATTTGAAATATATCCGCATGAGTATGCAGTTCTCCTACAACTATATTAAAAATTAATACAGTTCCACTAATAGAAGTTACAGTTGAAATACCATACGACCCATTACTGTAAATTAGAAAAGGGCTGAGAGCCTTTTTGTTGTCATACATTTCTTTAAAAGCCAAAAGCTTCCAGAGGAGTCACAAGGCCAAGGACTGCGGAGGTGACGATCGATTCGGTGAAAAAGTGACAAATTCAACAACAGAAAAAGGGGGACGGTGCAGAAAACAAGTGTGGGACTTCATTCCAGAGGTGTGATCCCTGCCATCTCTGTAGGTAATACCTCAGTGCTCCCAGCGGGCTCTCCATCTGGAGGTGTCAGAGTCGGTGTTGCAGCCAACGCCACGGAGACAGATGTTCAGTTGGGGGAAGAGGAGGAGGATGTTTTTCACCTTCGGATCAGCGTAGCTCTCCTTTGCCTTTTGCTGGAGAATGTAGGGCAAGGAGAGAGGAGAGAATGGTTAATGAACAGGGAGAGAGAGGAGGGAAGATCATTTACAGCCACAAAAATAATCAAAAGCTCTGCAGCATGAACAGCCGACTGCACAAACAGGAGCTTTATTAATAAACACGGCCGCCTGCCTCTCTCCTCAGATATCTTACACATCTTTAGCCGGCCCGCCTCCCTCTGCACTCTGTCTGGGGTCAGCCCGGTGCTGTTTGTACCCCATGCTGCTGGCAGTTGTTGCAGGCTCTTTTACAAGTCTATTGCCATGCTCACTTCCTTGGTTCTCTACCAGTTCCTCTGTCGCATGTCACTCTGCAGGGTCCCCGGGCTTCAAAGGGAAACCAGATACAGTATTCATGGGATAAGGGGGGGTTGGTCCTCTAAGAGATACCACAGAGGAGTAATTTTTATTGCTGGATAGATATCAAACAGCCACTTAGGTTAATGCTATTTATCCATCGCGTATACAGTAAATACTGACGAGATGCAGAGATAAAAGGAGCTGCTGTTGAAGTGT
This sequence comes from Centropristis striata, assembly GCF_030273125.1. Classification (NCBI taxonomy): domain Eukaryota; kingdom Metazoa; phylum Chordata; class Actinopteri; order Perciformes; family Serranidae; genus Centropristis; species Centropristis striata. Next base: position 24,397,250 of record NC_081537.1, on the reverse strand, counting down.
TAGAAACAGAGCAAAACTGACAATATTCTGATATATTTATTAACATATCGGGCCTTTGTAATCATATTTGTATTCTTGTTTGTGGTGTAATATTATCAAGATACTGACCAAAGCAATCCAGGAAAGTAAAAAGAACGTTTATCTTCATAATTGAATCATTTGCAGATTAATTTCTTGAAAAAATAAATGCTGCTGAGGGTGAAAAAATGCTCAAGTTGACGTCTTTAAATGTCTTGTTTTGTCCGACCAACAGTCAAAAATTCAAATATATTCAATTTACTGTAATGTAAGATGGTTAAAAGCAGAAAACTCTCACATTTGAGAAGATGAAACCAGCAAATGTTTGGCATCTTTGTTTGTAAAAAATGAAATTATTACACAAAAACTGGACACCTTTATCATAAAAGTATGCAATTTATATATTGTTAAGGCGGTATCCGAGCAGAGCTGCAACGGTTAGTCAACTCATCGATAAGACGATCTACAGAAAAATAATCTGCCAGTATTTTGATAATCTTTAAGTAAATGCTGAGTCTACTCCCTCAAATATTAAGATAGTATGTTCAATTGAATATCTTTGTGTTTGGAGTGACAAAACAAGAAATTTAAAGACATCAGCATGGACTTTGAGAAGCAAGGATGGCAGTATTTCTAATTTTTCAACCCTTTTTATGAATTAAATTACAATCCCTTGCAGTGTGCTCATCTCAGAATAGATTAAGCAATTCAGATAATCGAACAAGCATCTTTATAAAAGTCACTGTACATCCCTCCAACACCACACCAGGAGCCCAGCATCAACATAGTGCATTTGATGATGAAATTTCAATAACAGGCATAACTAAATGCATTTTATCGATCCAGGCAATTACTCTAGAAAAGAATCGTGAGTTGCAGTCCTGTATCTGAGACTCCCAAAGCCAACAGCAGCATAAAAAGTAAAGGTACTGTTATTCATTCTTATAAGCTATACTTCTGCAGCACTTCTTAGGAAGGTGACAAAGTGTTTGTAAAGAGAAGAAACTAATGAACAGCCAACATTTTCATCCTGTAAAATGTTTAGATGTAATTTTAATCTCTGCTGCCTAGTTATGAATGGCACACTCCCTCCTTCCTTTGTTACGCCACTGAGGCTCTTTTTAGCTCTGACTGGGAGATTCTTGACAACCATCCCCCATCCAAGTCAGGCTCTATTGGATCTGGAAGCGCCAGCCTCCAGACCTGCAGCCCCAGCCTCCCGGGTCCCCCCTGCGACTGCATCCTTTCTCCACTCCATCAGCATAGTAACTGAGAGAGACAAGTGACTTGGCCAGGGTTAACGTCTTAATACTCCCTGGGATTGCCTCCAGGATCCAAATGGCTACCCCTAATAGTTTTCCTCCTCTGTGTGCCTGTCAGACCGCCATGACTATATGCCGTAAGAAAAACAAGACTGGCTGAGAGGCAGCGTAACGAAGCAGCACAGTGAAATAATGAGGGGTGGTGAGGAAGAATGGGAAGGTTTTTTGTGGAAAGATTCAGGTCGGAAACGATGCTCGAGAGAGACCCCCCCCCACCTCCACCACACCTTCAGCTGCTGGGATACTTTGCATGGAGAGGCTGCACACTTGAAATTAAACCGGCGTCTTCCTTTTTAGAGCCCAGGAGGGGGAAACCAGAACTCAATCAGTGTCACGTCACATGGTTCAAAGCGGCCAATTCGATGCTGCCAGGAGGCTGAGAAATGCAAGGTGACAGTTCATTTTACCAGTGACAGTGTGTCGGTCTCGCTTGCTGGTTCCCCAGTCAATTCCCAGCGAGCAGTGAAGGTTGAGCGTTGCTGGAGACAGACAGCCGCTCCCCTCCCTCCCTCTACTCCCTCCTCGTCCTCACCGCTCTCTCATCGACCCCGCTCTGCTTTGTATTCCAATTAACTGGACAGAGGGAGAGGCGGCAGTGTGCAGGATCACAGGCTCAGGCAGACACACTCCTCTGGCGTCCTTCCAGTCTCTCAATCCCTCTGCTATCAATAGTGCTGTGCTTCCCTTTTCCTCCCTTTTCCCTCTCTTCCCTCTCTTCCCGGCTCGTGACAAGGGCCAGTTGTTCCAGAGGGATAATTCATAGATTCTTCTTTAACAACTGCCTCTGGGGACAATGTCTTGGTGATGAAAAATAGGTCCCTCTCACACATTCATACATCACATGTAATAGAGGTGTGTAATCAGTCAGTCGAGTCCACGCACGGCGAGCTGGAACTGCTATCCTTAACAGACACCTCAAATAATGCTGAATTAATATTTTGAAATGGCTCATATATCCTAACATAATACAATTTGAATGATTTTCTATTCAATGCTCTCAGGGCTAACATTGATTTGAGTACAAGCTGAGGTAAACCCCCCCATCCGAGTCAGTCAATACAGGGCTGAGTGAAGGTTGTAGATTTAGCGCAACACATTTGCTCTTCTGTCTTTTGTGTCCTCGATCTATCATCACTTTTTTACCTCGCCGCCACCAAAGAGAGCCCCCCCCTCCCATACACTGACACATGTTTGAGCAATGGGTGGGTTGGGAATACAATGATACTGAGGAAATCCGAAAAGTAAACTACCTCTTTTTATCTCCTCAGGCAACACAAACATTTACAACAGACCCTTAAGAATCAGGCCAAACACCTTTATTTTAAATCAAGGGCCTGAATGTGCTCTGACATGTTTAAATTAGAGCCACATCTGAGCTCCAACTGCAGATATTTGCTGTTGGAAGAGGTGACAGCTATTCTTACTGAGTGATTTATGCCAAGGGTGTAAAACAAATGGTAAAAGTGTAATCTGCAGGTTAGTTACTTGGACAGGTTTTTAAAGACTTTGAACACAGATTCCTCATAAAGGAACACTTTTAAATACATTTGTGTTTTATGTTTATACCTGCATTCTCTTTACTATTCCTTCTGTATTTATCAGGGGCTGGGTTGTACCAGGCATTAAAATGAACAAGAAAGCAAGGAGAAAACAAGGGTGGTCTAATATTTTTTTCCATGACTGTATATGTGGGATTGCTCTGGTATTCCCTGAGAATTTTACACTGTACAACTGCTGCTATGCAAGATATCAATAAAGATTTGAGTTGATTTTTTAATATAAATTACTCACCCAGTGTTACCTTAAATTCTGTAATAAAACTAAAAGTATCAAAAAACGGAGCAAATTCTTGATGAAGTGAAGTAAATGAGGGCCTCATTTAACAACACGGTCGATTCTCAAGAACAGGTTTGTGTGATTTCTTATGAAAACTTTGTGATTTGTATAATTTCCTATAAAAACTTTTTTTTAAAAAGAAATAACTACAAACTGTTCATGAGACCAGCTTGAAAAACAGCAATTCTATATTACAAAATATCCATTTACAAACTTTCACACATAATTATGTAGTATAATCATTTATCCTGTCATAAAACAAACTACTTTTAAAACCTTACTATTTAAAACACTTTTACAGTCTCAAACTTGCTCAGACATGCAACTTGTGTTGTGTGAGTTTGGTCGAGTAGTGTGCAGAGATGGTTTTTGTTATTAAACGTGAGCCACGTTTACTCAAATCCATCAAGAACTTTCCCTGTTTTGGATTCTCTGTTCAACATGGAGGCATGCAAGAAGCACAAAGATTTCAAATGATCATTTTGTGATCATCCTGTGATTTGAATATTGCATTAGACCATATTGCATTGAATTGTACAGTCATAATCAAAACATCTACATAACATATACATTCACACAACTTGTGCAGTATACATCTCATGTTAACTGCTTCCCAATAATGCATTTTGCTAAAACCTTCCTATTTAAAACACTTAGAACAGACAGTCTCTACTGGGCCAGACGAGTAAACATGCATGTTTTGGTTTAGTTTAGCTTTTGTTAAAATTGGCTTCAAGTCATCAAAAATGTAGCTTTCACCCTTGAGGAATGCAACAAAAAATAAAGTTTTCTTCACAAATTCAAGGTAACACAGGACTAATTATTGATATACAAATGATCACTTTGGAGGTAAAATATCTAATTGTGATTCTTTTTGCAATATAATTCAAGATGTTGATCATTTCATAAATGTTATTTTCATTGATAAATATAATAAAATGATGTGATGAATGTGATTTTTTGGGAGGATCCAAACAAAGAGATGTTGTCTGCAGAATATGATTTGTCGGCTGAAGCATCTCTGCAGTACCACAACACTTAATGCAGAAGATTTTTTAACACATATTTACCTTTAACAAATATTGCGCCCCTGCAAAAACTAATATATAACTAATCCTATTTAGGGATAATTCAGATGAATTGTTCCACCTAATTTGGTGGTGAAGTGTTCCTTGAAGCTAAAACATGCAGCTCCATTACAGCACTTCCTCTGCTCAAATAAAATCAAAGACAAACTGAGCCTGAAAGACAGGCGTGGGCACTTTGCTATTTGTCCCTCTGGACTGAAAAAAGGAGTTTCTGCCTATCTTGAGAATGCAATGTAGTGTGTGTGTGTGTGTGTGTTTGCAGGACAGGATACACACACTCAACCACACACACACACACACACACACACACACACACACACACACACACACACACACACACACACCTCCTTCATGCCCTGAGGATCCTCCTGACTCTCTCTCCTGGCTCTATCAGATCAGAGAGACCCGCTGTCCCTCCCCACACCGCAATGCAAATGAAAAGGAATGTGCTGATAAAAGGCCAGATCCTAAAGATGAGAGGGCAGAAGGAGGACAGAGGCAGCAGCGAATGCTAAAGGGGAGGAGGGGGGGGAGCCTCTTGGGGAGATGAGAGGTGGCGGAGGAGTCAGTGTTGGTAGTAGCGGGAGATCATAGCCTTGCTCCCCCTCAGCTGCGTTTGATACAGGGCTTTTGTCGCTCTTTCAGCGGTGCATTGTTGGGTGGTGTAATCCCCGTCGGATTACAAAGGGCTTCCCTTTTCATATGGGGCTGACCCAGCAGGCAGGTGGCTGGGGCTCTGTGGAGCTGTCAAGGGGAGGGAACCTCTTTTCCAGGGGAGGGGACCCCAGTTCCTCTTACCTTCACAGGGGCTTTTTGCTGGGAGGCCAGTCAGCCGCAGGTCAACGTGGGGACACTTCTGACATGGGACTCAACTCGCCCTGACCCCGTGGCTTCCTGGAGAGAAGGGACAGGGAAGGAGAGCATCATGAAGTATCAAACATTCAACATGAAACACGGAAAAACACTGAAAATGGTTGAAGTACAAATATGCACTGAAAGGAAGCTGCTGCAGGAATATTATTTAAGAGTAAAATGCAACAGCAGGGTCATTTTTTACTTTAATTCAAGACAAAATTATAAAATTAATAATTATGTATTATTTTCTGTGGTACACATCTTTGAATTTGTACTTTTTCACTACCTTACCATACTACATATACTGTACATAGTTATGGAAAAAAATATCAAAGCACTCTTGTTTTCTCTAATATCTTTTTCATCACTTTCAATTCTTTTTTTTTCTTCATTTTAATGCCTGGTAATTTAAGAGCTGATATCTAGCCATTTTCCATGGTTTTCTTGATAATGATTTTGGTTATTATCAAGAAAACCATGGAAAATGTCTAGATATCAGCTCTTAAATTAAACTCTTATCAGCTATTTTTGTTGCTATCATTATATTTGTCCAAACAAATGTACCTTTGTACCAAGCATTAAAATGAACAATATATTGAAGAAAACAATATTTTTTTCCATGACTGTATACTGTATATATTTATATGCAAACTTACCTAGACTGACACTTAATCTTAATCACTTCTTTAAATCCACTTTTATGGTTTTTATTGGTTTCATGCAATGCTTTCTATCTCACCACTCCTTTTTACTTTTTCACTTTTTTAGTCCTTTTACCTTTTATTTTCTGTGTATCTGAGAGTGTCTTGTGATTGTTCCTCCTCTGTCTTTTATTGTTTTTCTTTTAACGTAAGAATTGTTTTAGCCTTATGGCATCATTCTCGTTGTAATTAACACTAAGCACTTTGTAAACTGGTGTTTTTAAAAGGTGCTTTATGATAAAGTTATTATCATAATTATTATCAATCTGTTTATGGACTATACTGTCATACTGTCATATTGTAAATATTTTGGCTTTGCACCTTATTAATAATAATTTGAGGCTTTTATATTTGCACCCTTCTCACTTTGTAGCCGACTGCAATGCTGCACAGGATATATAAAGTTTTATCCCTTTAAATTTAAAATTAAACCCAGTGTGCAAACTATCCCTTTTATTTCATTGTAATTTAGCTTCAAAATGTTGCATTATGGCCAATTTCTGTTGCCTATTAGTCTCATTAATATATATTCATGTTGTGTATGTGTGTGTGATGTTGCTTAGGATTAAATAATTATCTTGTGAGCTTGAATACACATAAATTCAACATAGCCGTGACTGATATCCAGTGTATTCTGTCGATGTGAGCGGTGTCTGATTGAGCTTTGGTTCCTTGATGGCTTTCCTTGTAGTGTTTCAGTGATACAGGATCAATAAGGCGATAGTCAGACCCTCCACTATTTCTATTAGTATTGCTACAACTACCAATACTTCCTCTGCACTAATGTCAACCGTGTAAAGCCCAGTCCAGTCTACCCCATTGCTGTTGCCTCTACTGGTAATATAAACCATTCATCCATGCCCTGTCAGATATAGTAAGGGACCAATTTAGTGATGCTGCATTCAAGTGTTGTCAGAAATACCCTAATTAGCTTTCAAGCTTAAATCAAAGACCAATTAAAGTGGTGATTACTGTAATTTAAACAGTGAAAGTGAGAATTTCTGATACCCAGTTTGACAAAATGTGCTGTTTACTAGCTATTTATTTGAGCCATAGCATTATATTTTATTGCTGTATGGCTTCGCTAAAACACTAGTTTAATCCCAGTGGATATGTATTTTCTTATCTTTTAGCATAAGGCAGCTGTTTGGTTGGATTTCTATTTAAAAATCCCCATTATGTTGTCATGTTAAGCGAAACATCACTTGGACAAGAATGCACCACAACTTTGATTCACTGTTGCACTAAATGTAACGTATACATTAAAATAAAAACATTTAACAACTTAAACAAATAATAATCAATATGTAGGTTGTTAGTGTGCAATAAAATGCATAGAATCTGTAAAAACATTGTCTTAATTAACAACAACTCTGAAATTACGATTTAATCGCTTCATTAATCGATGGAGCGGCCATGAGCACCTGAATGCAGCACCGGTGTTATGGTTTAACTGGTGATCATGTTAACTGGCGACTTTCAACCTGCTGTCGAAAACTGCTTTTTACCTTTTTGTTTAAAGGGGCTGAATAACTCATGTACGTGATACATGCATATTTAAACAGACCCCAAAGATTAAATCTTAATTTTGACAATGTAATGAAAAGCAGAAACTTATTTTCTACCTGTCCCTTCTGATAGTCACATGTTTACACGGTCACCAGTTAAACCCTAACACTGGTGACACCAACATCATGGAGAAAACATATGGTCACACTGTTGAAATAATTGCCTAAGTCATTTTTTCAAGTTTTGCAGGAAACACAAAAAACTTCACCAAAAGTGTAACATATTACATTTATTGATCATTTCACTCAAAAAGGATGTAACAAAGGATGGCTATTGGCATAGTAATAACACTGTGTGTAAATTATGTAACTTAAGATAAATAAATTATTTAGGCAATTTTTTGAACATGCCTTTGTGACTTAAGCAAGATATTGTAACACTTTATTTTGAAGGTGTCTACATAAGAGTCACACAAGCCTGTTAGAAACATGACATGACAAGTATCATGAGCATTAATGTTACTTCAAAGTGTCATTAATGTTCATGACACATCCCATGTCATGTTTATGACACGCTCATGTCACTTTGATGTAGACACCTTAGAGTAAAGTGTTACCAATATTAGTGTCAACAATAAAACACTGATAAACTAAACTGATAACTAAATAATCTCCCTCTAGCTCTTCTTTGCTGGGTTCTTATCTGATGCCTATGAATGTGGCAAATTGTCAAAGAAGTGATGATCTTAAAGGGGTAAAATCACATGATCTGATCAACTGAGGGTGTAGCCGATTTTACCATAGGTGGCCGGCGTCACGAGGAGAGGATTTGGGCAAAAAAACCCCCACAATTTTGACAAAAAAATGAGTTAGGCGATTATTTTAACAGTGTGACCATATGTAACAACCTATTGGAATAACCTTATTAATAACCTTAAATGGAAAAAGACCTGTAATTTACCTGCTAGATAGGGTATATCATCAATAATAAGGTTAAATAAGTATCTTTTAAGATAATTCACAGAATTTACCCATCTGAAGTTTTTTTTACAACGATTTAAGAAAGACATAGACTTAAACTGCTCTTTCTGTGAAGGACACCCTGAAGATGTTTTTCATTTATTTTGGTCTTGCCCTTTCTCAACTAAATTATTGTAAGATATTTGTAACCTGATTTCTTTTTCGATTGAACCTCATTTGTCCTTGTGCTTGGAAACATATACTGTTTGGTTTCACTGACTTTCCTTTTGCAAAAGAAAAACAATACAATATCATCAATCTCATGATACAGTTAGCCAAATGGCATATCCATAAATGTTGTTACGTTAATCAAAAACCTCTCTTTCTTGTCTTTGAAAATGAAACCAAACAATATATTAAGTCTATTAAGAAATCTACCAACATGAAAAGCTATAAAAACTTTGAATTTATGTACACTTTACAATGTTTTTGTATGAAAGCTTGCCTCAAACTTGCCTCAAACATGGCCAACAAACTGCTGGCCATCATGGACAATGATCAGCACCCTCTCCATCACACAGTAGAAAGACAGCGGAGCACCTTCTCTCACAGGCTGCTCCAGCTCCGCTGTCATAGGGACAGATACAAAAAATCTTTCCTGCCACATGCCATCACACTGTACAATAACAAATAGCCTGGTTTATTACATACCGTTCGTTATGCACTTTATGTGTTCTTTATGCACACTGTTCATTGCACCTTATTTGTTCCATAGCACCAACATTTTTATACTGTATATTTATATTTATTCTGCACTGGAATTCTATTCTACTCCTTAATACATACTCCTTCTTTAGACACTTTATATTTTATTGTATTTTTATTGTATTTTATATTTTATTGCTTGAAGTATGCCTAGATTGTTCTTTTTATTTAATTGTCATTGTCTATGTGTGTAATGCTGCTGCTGCTACACTGTAATTTTCACAGCTTGGGATAAATAAAGTATATCTATCTATCTATCTATCTATCTAGCTATCTATCTATCTATCTATCTATCTGTATTGTTGAAATTGTTGGTGTATTGTCTTGTATTGCACCATGTTGCTTTAATAAAGTTTAAAAAAAAAAGAAGACACCAACGTCATGGAAAAAACATATTTAGCAGTATACCTGCAAGTAAAACCACTTTTCAACACTAGTTTTCACCTTTACTGCAACGTTAGGTGGTTAAACACATAGACATACATGTATACATGTCTCTGGTTAAACATATGAACTTACTCTGACGTAATGGTGCTAGAGGAGGAACGCCGGCTGCTGTCGTAGGACGGGTAACCCGGGTAACAGACTAACGTTTCTTAACGCTAACAATCCAAATACGTCACATAGCGCTAAAGTTAACCGTTACTACATTCAAGTTAGCAACAAATTGGGAAATCGTTAGCGACCAGTTAGTCAATAATATAACCATTACGATAAAAACGGTAAGGTAGGCCGGCCCAGGTAAGCACCAGGTAAGCATTTGCTTACAGGAAGTCGACACTTCTCAACTTAAATAAAAAAATTGGCGCTAAATTGCCATTTTCCGGTCAACGGCCAAAGCTAATTAGCATGCTAGCATCAGGGCCTGCGTGAAAGCTCCAGCTACTGAGCTAAAACTTGGTTTGACGTCACCAGGTGAGTCTGATGAGCAGTGATGCGGCAAAAACGAACAAAGGTGGGTAAATATGACCTCCAGCCAGGTATCAAACAAACCCAAAAATATATAGTTTACATTAAGATTTTACAGGAATGCTAGGTATTTGAAATAACACAGTTAGCCACATATACTGTATACTGTATATATTTATATGCAAACTTACCTAGACTGACACTTAATCTTAATCACTTCTTTTAAATTACTTCTTGAAATCCACTTTATAGACTTGGTTTTATGTAATGCGTTAATGCTCTAATGCTACCCTTTTTTTAACTTCTTCACTTTTTTGCTCCTTTCCCTTTTACAGGTGCATCTCAATAAATTAGAATATCAGAAAAGTTTATTTATGTCAGTGATTCAATTCAAAAAGTGGAAATAACACATTATATTTCACACAGAATTAAACATTTCATGTCTTAATATATCTGATTTCCTCTAATTATAATGATTATGGCTTACATTTATGAAGACCTACAATTCAGTGGCTCAAAAAAAATGGAATATAACAAAAGACCAATTTTAAAAAGTATGTTTAATATGGAAATGTTGGCCTCTGAAAAGTATGTCCACCTATATGACTCAATTCTTGGTTGGGGCTATTTTTCTACCATATTCTAATGTGTTGAGTACGCTAGGTATTTCTAATGACTTGTATTAACACAGTTAGCCACATTAGCTGTTTGTAATAGCTAACCAATATGAGGGAAACAGTTTGGGATTTTAAACAGATTTTAAGCTAGAATAAACTATTTGTGGCTGTAGAAATAATGGTAAATTTCTACAGAATGATAATAAAAACACCATTAGGCTGCATTTTGTTTAACCAAAATTTAATCAAGAACATATCCAGAATGAGACAACAACTACAATACTGACAGTGTAATCATCACATATAACACATGTAATATAAAAATATAATAGTAAGGAAACTATATATGACATAAAGACACAAAATAACAGTATGAAAAGTAAATGTCAGGCACATCCTGGGCAATGAATCCTCAAACAATTTCAGTGGTTTTATTTCTTCCGTTTTGTTTTGTTTCCATACATTTCAATGATTTGACAAAGGTATTTTATTTTATGAATAAACACAATAGACTCAGCTTTTCTTTTTTCTGCTTACATTTATGGATATGATGCCTTGCCATTAGAAGTACTGTACTGGAGATATCTGATTATTAAGATTTTCACAACACATTTATTAGACCAAGGGTCTAAATGTGTATTGATACAGGATTAATCAGAATCAGAATCAGCTTTAATAACCAAGTGAGTGTATACGCATAGTTGTACAAGGAAATTAACTCAGTTTATTTGTTGTTCTCAACGGGCTTACACTGAAATAGACATAGGGCTAAAAACAAGGACAACAAAGCCACACAAAAGGTAAATAAACATTTGACTATTATGTACAGATATATCAAAAAATACTGTATGTATGCATGCAGTATATGTAAATAAAAAAACACTAAAATTAGTAAACAGTAATACTGCAGTGCAAGGGTGCAGAGTGCAGAGGGCGCTGGAATAAATATAATATATGTTAAACCTACATTGTAAGAGCTTGACAGTTTAAATTGCAAAAGAATGAATGAATATGGATGTTTCAATTGCAGTTTGAAAAGCCAGTGTTTTGCCTTCAAATTTGAGGGCGTAGGTTTCAGGGGGGTTATCATCAGTAGGCCATAAACTGTAGGTGGGTGATTTTAATCTATTAACCCAGGGAAACACACATTGAACATTTGACCGAGGAAAAAGGGCATGGCAAAGAACATAAAACCATTTGAAGGGTCTCCTTAATGAGTCATATTAAGAGGATATATAGCTTAGAAACACAGGACCCTTGGAATATAGATAACTGTATAAGCCTTTCTTTGCGTCTCTTCTGTAGGATTAAATTGGCATAAACTGGACAATACAGGCAACTGTTTTTTAGGCTAAAAAATGCAAAAGCTACAGGACCTCACCATAACAACACTTTGTGTATTAGGGCCCGAAATATGTCCGTACTGGAGGCAGAAAGGCCAAACGGCTCCTTTGCTTAATGTAAAAGTAATGCTGAATCATTTCTCCAATACACCGGTGTCTGCAGTGCTGGTCTGCTGCTGGGTGTTCGATTTCAGAGCAATATTTATATATTATTTTTACAGTTTTTAAGATTTTATTATTTTTTTCAATTGAAAAAACAACACCTAAGGGGCCTCCTGCCTGTATTGCTGACAATAACATATATATTTTTTCAATATAATGTGTACTTTATTGATCCCCTCGGGGAAATTGTCTGTGTGGTCTCCCCACTTTGCAGCGAGGTCAGGCTGCAAAAGATCACCAGCAGAGCAGCATATGTCTGGGGCTGACTGGCAAGGATTCACTGTCTTGCTCAAGGACACTTCATCAGTCAAAATACCTGCCAACCTGGATATTTGAGTCCAAGTCATTTGGTTGAAAGTTTGAAGGTATGACAGAGAGGTTCTTTGCTTTATTTACAGCACTTAAAAATGACAGTGGACATGAAGTAATGTTGACACAGGGATACAGTTACTTTGATCTATTTTATCCATTTTCATTTAACTAAGAGGCAGGTGGAAATGTTTATATACAAGGGAAAACACGAGAAAAGGAAATGAGGAAAAAAAAGTCATTGTCAAAGTTTCAAAACTCATGTTCATCAAGTGTTTCAAGTTGCTAATTTTGTGATTCACCACAAACACCTGCATGTACATAAAAACATTTAACAACTTAAACAAATAATAATCAATATATAGGTTGTCAAAGTCGTGGGAAACGTTGTTAGTGTGCAATAAAATGCATAGAATCTGTAAAAACATTGTCTTAATTAATAACAACTCTGAATTACGATTTAATCGCTTCATTAATCGATGGAGCGGCCATGAGCACCTGAATGCAGCACCGGTGTTATGGTTTAACTGGTGATCATGTTAACTGGCGACTTTCAACCTGCTGTCGAAAACTGCTTTTTACCTTTTTGTTTAAAGGGGCTGAATAACTCATGTATGTGATACATGCATATTTAAACAGACCCCAAAGATTAAATCTTAATTTTGACAATGTAATGAAAAGCAGAAACTTATTTTCTACCTGTCCCTACACGGTCACCAGTTAAACCCTAACACTGGTGACACCAACGTCATGGAGAAAACATATGGTCACACTGTTGAAATAATCGCCTAAGTCATTTTTTCAAGTTTTGCAGGAAACACAAAAAACTTAACCAAAAGTGTAACATATTACATTTATTGATCATTTCACTCAAAAAGGATGTAACAAAGGATGGCTATTGGCATAGTAATAACACTGTGTGTAAATTATGTAACTTAAGAGAAATAAATGACTTAGGCAATTTTTTTAACATACCTTTGTGACTTAAGCAAGATATGGTAACACTTTATTTTGAAGGTGTCTACATAAGAGTCACACAAGCCTGTCAGAAACATGACATGACAAGTATCATGAACATTAATGTTACTTCAAAGTGTAATTAATGTTCATGACACGTCCTCAGGTGGAAATGTTTATATACAAGGGAAAACACGAGAAAAGGAAATGAGGAAAAAAAAGTAATTGTCAAAGTTTTAAAACTCATGTTCATCAAGTGTTTCAAGTTGCTCGTTTTGTGATTTACCACAAACACCTGCATGTACATAAGATTCTTTGTTTGCGTCTTTTTCACAGGCAGTTTGATGCTGCAAGAGGTATAACAATCTGGATCACAGCTCCTACTCAGGAGCTTTTTGACAGTGTTATTGTAGTGTTATTGTAGGTGAGACAGATAGGGGTTTTCTCAGAGTCAGTCAAACTGTCACCAGGCTCCGGGGAGAAACCAGAGTGCAGAGGAAGTTGTCATCTGTGCGCCTGCTCCACCCCGTTTTGTGCAAATGTAGATACATGCACGGAAGTTAGGTTTCAGAACAAGAGGACACAGGTGGTTAGATGGTGGCCAGATATAGTTTCTGACATGGAGCTGTGAAAGTATGACAGGCTGCAAGTGTGTAGGCTGCCTTGTGGAGTAAAAAACAAAGTTTGAAGGAGCAGAAAAAGTCTGAAAAGCCAGCAAAACAAAAGGTCTCAAATTGGACAGGTGAAAACCAGGGATGGGGACAATCCCAGTCGACATTAGGCGCCTTTTGGATGGTAATGTGCTTTTTTTAAACAGTACACTTTAATCTTTAAAATCATGTGATTAAATATGATTGTAACTTTGGAAATATTGTATATCATTTAGATTACACTTAAAATGTACAAATTATATGATTCTACTGGTTCCGAACACACAGATGGTTAAATGAACTAAACCTTAAGTAGAGCATACGACATCTTTCTTTTTCTTTTTTATTCTTTATCATTATTCCACATACCTGCTGTTACTTCTAGTTGTACGAAACAAAAACTAGACATTCTATTGATGCTTGTTGGAGGCTGTAATGTTTAAAGTATTTTACTACATTTGCATGTTACTGCCAGGCCAGCAAACAGATCATGTGGATGAACATTTGCATACATCAAACCCCCTTTTGTGTAACATTGGAGAACATTAAAAGATTGAATCTGATAAGTGCTGTAGGCCAACCTGTTTGGCAAACATAGGTATTGCTTTACTTGATAGTATTTCTATAACTTATATTAACATAAGTGAGTTAGATGTTCAGTACCAGGGTGAAAGAAAATATTTACCAGAACCACTTCTTTTTTATAGAGTGTAATGTAATGTCTCACCTCTTTGGACATGATTCAAGCCACACAAAAAGTAGTTTCATTTTTAAACTTTTAAAAAAGGCTGGGATATTTGAAATACTGTACTTTTATGGATTTGCACGAGTTAGACTTTACCATTGTGTTTTATGAGTTTCCATGTGAATGATATTTACTCTGCAGGCAGTGAACACCAAAACATAAAGCGTGACTCTTTCTAACCTAAGACTGATTAAACATGTGGAATATAAAGTAGGGTTGTACACAAATGTCATGGTTTTGGGTCATATTCCAACTTAGGATCACAGTTCGATGGGACTTTTGCAACAGTGTAGAAAGCAAATACATGAGCATCTGTTCTTTTTTTCATTTATTTTGAACAGACAGTAGTGCAATAGTTAAAGACAGACACAATCCTCTAGCTGGGGACAGAGGTACTATTTTAATTACAAAAATAATTAGGAAAATTTCAGACACTTCTCTGTTTCACTGTATGAACACTAAACACTTTACCAAAAGGCAACAGGTCACAGCAGGCTATAAATCTGAAAAGCATCTCTCAAAATAAACAAAATGTGTTACGATCAGCTCCACCTTGGTGGTATTTAATGTTCAATGTGTTTCCATTCATTCCCCTAAAATGGTGGAGCAACACAGACACACTATCCTTGTCTTACACAACTCTTTTTTTCATTGCTATTGTGGCTGTCCGGGAAGCCATAGATGGGTTTTCCAGCTCTGTTGTTTAATTTGCATTTGGCACAATGCGACTGGTCTCGCATAGCCAGAGCTATCGTCACAGGGCTGCGTCAGAGCTGGAAAACTGTCCGGCTGAACCCATTACCTGAAATAAGGGCAAAGACACTCTAGCTCGTATGAATTTCTTTAAACCAGGCGGTGCTAAGCCAAGGATGCCCCTCTAAAGTAGATAGCGGAGATGGTGGAAGGGGAGAAGATGTCGTTAGAAATAGGCTGCCTTACCCCAATAGTCCTCATTTGTTTGTCTCACGCCAATCTACTTGTTTTTTTTTTATAGACATGTATTTAGTTTTAACAGTTTACAAAAATGACATTTTAATACATTTAGCAAAGCATCAAAGTCAAACTATAAAGGAATCCACTCCCCCCACCCCAAAGGAAAAATAAATACTTAAAGAAAAGAAATAACAGAACTAATAATAATAGTAATAGAAAATAAAAAAAGAGGGTAACGACATTACATATTCATACACAGCTAGAATCACATGGTTAAGATATCAACCATTAGGGACACATCACCTTCAGGTTTCCAAAGTTTCCTCAATTTCACAGTTCTCCAAGAATGCAAGAAAGGGATTCCAAATCTCTTTAAATTTGTCAGATTTCTTTTTCAATGTATATGTTAACTTTTCAAGGACAAGACATGCTGATAGTTCTTTGAGCCAGCAACCAACAGAAGGGCTCTTGACATCTTTCCAACAAAGAGAAATCAAGCGTCTAGCCTGTATTAAGCATAAGTCGGTTCATTTCCTCTCTCTGTTGTTTAACAAACAATCCTTTGGATACAAATTAAGAATACAAAGCAAAGGGCAGTCAGGTACTGGATTCAAGGTCATCTGAGAAATGCATTTTATAACTTCATTCCAGAACTTCCGTATCTAAGGACAATCCCACAGACAATGTAATAAGGTGCCCTTTTCGACATTGCATTTAACACAGCTGTCAGGAATATTTGGATTCAACTTATTCAGTCTTTCTGGAGTAAAATAAGTTCTCATAATCCAATTATATTGAATCAGTTTGAGATGGGTATTTATTGTTAGAAGTTGAGCTCTCGAACACACGTCTCTCCAGTCCTCCTCTGAGATATCTTTTTGCAAGTCGTTTATCCATTGAGTTTTTCTATGCTCAGTAGAGTCTTTATGGTTTTTCACCAGTATGTTATAGAGTAAGGATATCTGACCCTTGCCAGTACATTTATTCACTGCTAAATTTTCTGATATGGACAAAGAGGGTTGTGTATAGGAGTGCGTCTGTGCGTAAACAAAACTCCTCAACTGCAAATATTTGAAGAAGTGGGTACGAGGTATATCAAATTAATTTCTAAGTTCCTCAAATGAAACCAGTTTGCTTTCCTTATATAGATCCATAACTTTACAAATGCCCTTTGTTGCCCACTTTTTAAAACCTTGGTCTTTTTTGCCAGGAGAGAAGTTATTATTCCCCCATATTGGTGAGAAGCCTGAAAACAAAGCAGATTCACCAAGAAAAGACTGTACGTTGTGCCAAACACTAATTGTGTTTCTCACAAAGGGGTTATCAGTGAGCCGCTTCAGTTTTTTGACAGGTGCAGAGTATAAATAAGTGTCAAGTCGCAGGCCTTCACCACTCATACTTTCAATTTTTACCCATGGTAAATAAGGTTCAGATGAAAACCAGTACATTGCAGCTCTAATTTGGGCAGCCCAGAAATACCATTGTAAGTTGTATAATTGTAACCCTCCACTCTCATATGGTAGGTAAAGAAGTGCCAATCTACTTGTGCTAAACTCAGCATCTGTTGCTTAAGACTTACAGTTAAAAGTTTCTTAGGCCGGAAAATGTGTTTGCGACTTTTGGTTCCACACAATGTGTATTAATCTACATTCTGTATATTTTGTGTACGGCTCTGTGCACTGGACCGGGACCTACCGTGATGGTTTGGTACATATACACAAACTATTACAGAGCTAGTGTATAAAGTGGAGGCACAGCTTGACGTCAGGGATAAAACAGCACACAGCAGTTATCAAGTTTTGTAGGCTTTTATTTTGGATGTTATGCTCCAAGGTAATGGAGAACAATCTGCTTTTTGCACTTTATTTTGATATAGAATTTGAGCAATTGGGGAGTTCTGTCCCTCACAAACATTGTAATCTTGATCATATAAAATGTTATTCTGTATTTGAATCCTGCAGAATTGTTATAAAACGAGCCATGACTGCCATCTTTACAGTGTTTTCTGTTCCCTTCAGACTGTGAGCTGTTTGTAACTGAGATCCTTGACGGTGAGAACCTCAGTGAAAATGCCCACGAGACACGCGAAGTCTTACTGAATAACTTCAGAGTGGTCCATAATAGGTAGGGTCCTACCTCTAGAAGCAGTATTAAATCAGTGTTCGGAGAGCTTTACTAGTCAAGTGTCACAATGTAATTTCCTGCCGCCACTATCTAACTTTTGCTGTTAATACCACACAAGAACCTTAATTGTTGCTGTAATTGCTTTAAACACAGTTTGCAAAATTACATTTGAAGGAACTCATTTAGTCTAATGGTGTCACCTTCAGGACTTCATGCTTGCTCTTATTTATTGTTATTAAAAGATCTCACAGAATAATCAGGACAATTTAATTTTAATGTGATATCATTTACAAAAAGCATGATGAAGAGTCCACGAACCCCTGAAACAATTGAAACAACTGAAACTCTTGTAAGAAGTGCAGTAGTTTAGTCCGGAAGCAGCGCCGGCGGTGTAGCCTGCAGTGCACGTTAACAGGCGCAGGCTCTGGTACAATACACTAGTGGTTTTGTGGTCTTCTGTGCAGGAAGCAATTGCAAAATTTTTGAAGCGTTACTGGCTGAAAAATGAGAGCACAGAAAGCTTAGCAAATTACTGCATAAGATTTTAATATATTCTGATTCTATTCTATTTTGATTTTACAGGAACCCTCAAGAATTCCCCATTTCATGTGAGTAAATTACCCTGAATCTCAATCATGAAAGTATCGTATAGCACCCACCTACACTGACAGTCATTTCTGACCAACTCACTTGCTCTCATTTGCTTTATCTCTCTCCAATCACACACACACACACACACACACACACACATACACACACATACACACACACATGCACGTTTTCATGAAAACACACACTCAGTGGACCTAAGAGACGACGATGGTTCTGATGACAACCGCAGCTCCAGTCTGGGTCGCTCTGACGACGCCTCAGTAGCCTCTGACTACCAGGATGATGGAGGCCCTGAGTGTGAGTTAACAATAGTCCTGATTCTGATTCCCGGTGTGTGTGTGTGTGTGTGTGTGTGAGTGAGATTGTGTATGTGTGTGTGTGATCTAAGGCTATTTGCGCAGTGCAGAGATCTGAGCTCTAAAAGGCCTAATTCTAAATGTGGGTCTCTATGTGCGGCAAAGCAGCACTGATGGCTTTTTTCCCTCCCAACATCAAGAGGAAAAAAAAAAGAATTTTAATTTGAGCAGCAGACATTAGCCCAGATAATATCTATACATATATCATACCATCTACATGAACCAAGGACAATGCAGTGAAATTTTAACCCTAACGATGAGACGTATATGTCTCTATTATCTGTGTGAACGTTCTGAAAGGCTCGAGGAGTTCTGCACCAACAAAGGAAAGAGGAGTATCAGGAGACAATGCCGTATTCCTCTGAGAGAACTAAACAAATGCGGTTTTAACAAACAACCCATCCTCCCTGGAACACCTACACCTACGCCACAGGAAGCGCCGGCGAACCCTTCTTTCGTGTTTCTCTTGCCTTGCCTTTTTAATTTGAAAAAACAGACCACATCTGTGAAATTTCGCCCCCACCACTACCACCTCTCGCTGGCCTCCTACCTCTCTGCCTGGCTCCGGTGACATCAGTGACTCCTCCTCCTCCTCCTCCTGGCTGGTGTGCAGGTAGGCTGTCCTGATGCTGGAGGAGAAAAAGGGTGTTTGTGGTTCACAGAGGTCTGATTGGGGACCTAGAGCTCCCTCCAGTGGTGGATCCTCGGCTCCTGACATGTCCCCTTGAGCTGTATGTGTGGACTGTGGGAGGCATGGAGTCGGCCCACACAGAGAGGAGAGGCTTTGTAGCTGCAGGCTAATGCAGTGATTGATTGACCCCGAGCCCCTCTATTCTTTCACAACCGGGTTTGAAATACAACACTGTACCTGAGGGGCCATGTGTGTTCCATCCCTCTCTCCCTTTATCAATCTTTCTCTCTATCTTCCCTTCTCGGACTTGCCCTCCCTCCCGCTCAGAGTTTTTGTATTTCTGACTCTATGCGCCAGCTAATAGCCCTTGACGTGACATGCCGCAGGTGGGCATTATTGACTTGGCTGCCTCAGGTGCCCATCTACACCCTGTGCTTTTCTTTTTAAGCTCCTCTCCTGAGGTAAAGCTGGAATCATGTGGAATTTCCAAAAAAAAAAGAAAAAAACATGGCACCGTTTGCGGTCGTTTTGTGGCACCGATAGTTAATGCCAGCTGGATGTAGTCAAAAACGATTCCCCTTATTTGGAAATGTCTTAATGAACCCTTCCGTCCTCTGCCCACAGAAGAGTAACTGCCGCCTTTCTCTGCAACTTTGGAAAAAATAGAGTAAACAAATCATGGCAGATGGCGGGAAGATAGACCACAAGACAATGATAATTCATTTTTTTAAATTGTTCATTTCAGAATAAACAAGGCGAGATTTCCTTGGGGAAACAAACAAAATCAAACAATAAAATGCTTAAAAAATTTCCCTTAAGGCTATAACGATAACACGCCCAACTACAAACTACGCCGTCTGTTAGTCTGGATGCGAGAGTTGTTAAAGCTCGAACATTGTGTCACGCCATTGTTGGTGTTAAATGTGAGAAATAGCCAATTATGCAGCACTACCAGAATCTTCTTTTTTCTTTCATTTGCATTTTTTGCTTTGAATATCGAACGTCCCTCGACGCTAAACAACAACACGTTAGAAAAAAAAAGACCCCACACATTTTATTGTTGGATCAATAATCATAACATTTGATTGTGTAAGACAAATTTACGCCGCACAGCCGCTGTGTCTTTTTATTGCTGCGACCATGTTAGCGTAGTGAATGGCCTGTGTCCTCACTAAAAGGGCATGTGGAGTTCATAGTTCATTCTCTGTTCACTGCCAGTTGAAAGAAATGGCTCACACTTTTCTGCTGGGCGGTCTGCTTCAATGGAAGAGGGAGTGTTTGTGGAAAATAATGGCACGACCACTTAATGAAATCAGTGGCATTTTTTTGGAGGAACAATCATCCATGGTGACGATTTGAATTTTCCTTTTATTCCTTTTAATGCGAAAATCAGCAGAATATCTTTTGTTGTAAAAATGAATGGCAATTTTGTGATTTAGAGAAAAGCATTCGGCTATAAGGAGAAGGTAGGAAATTGAGTTTTTTTTCTCTTGAGTTTAATTGTATCATTTTATTTGAAGCTACTGTACACAATAGAGACTTTGTGACTGGGAGAATGTATTATCCGTGGTAATCGACTGCCTGCCTTCGCTGCTCTCTGTTCCCTAACCAGAGAGTGAGTGAGTGTGAAGTCGATGGCTGCTTTTACACGCAGGAGGAGCCTGTGCCGTTTGATTAGATGCGGTGGCCTGTTGTCTTCAGCGGACTGGGTGACACCAGATTTGTAATGGCTGACAGGAACAGATGGAGCCTCCATTGTTAGCCCGGGTGTCTGCATGGTAATGTGAACTGAGTTTCACCCGCCGACCGCACCGATGACCTGACCGCGCCTGCAGCCTCACCCCAGCCTCGTCTGCCCCCTTTACCACCTCTTTCTCTCTTCGGCTATTTGGGGCTCACACACATTTTCATGAGTTTTTTTTTTTTTTTTCCATGCACACACCCTCTCCATCCGCCATTCCAATGCATACATAAACAAATATACGCACTAAATTTCTCCCTCTGGCGTTTATAATGTCTTTCGCACACATAGACCCCAGGAGACAGCCGGGGATGTGGCGCCTTTAGCCCTGTCATGCTGTTTGCGGGTCAAGTTTACGAAGTTGAAATGGCCTGTTTGTTTTTGTTTGATTGGGGGAGCACCGCTGGGCGCTCGGGGATGTTTGCTGGGAAGCTGCGGCAATGACAGAGCACTGCAGGAAGAGCTTTGTTTCAGAAGGACGTGCAGAAAAGATGATGCTTTTGACACGTCTCACTCTTCTTCTTTGTGACCGTAATGATTCTATTATGATGCACCATATAGCCTGGATCTGCTCGGGTGTAGATGCAGAAATTATAAACAAAACTTAGATGCCATGTGCATTTTATTTTCATCCAGACCTGGTCTCTGTTTGTAATTAGTTATTGAATTAAATGCTCCTGTAAAAGGACGCACTGATACCAATACTGATATTAGAGATCATGCTGATACTAGCAGGTCTGGGTTTTAGTGACAATCTGCTCTGTTCAAGTCTATGTATTGTATATACTTTATACATTTTATTTGAGAATTTTTATCTTTTAAGTAATGACCCATTTTTGCAGCATTTTGAGATTTTGAAAAATATTTTTAAGATTTCTTTTCCATTTTTCTGGTGTATAATTTATTTGAATACTAAATAACAATTCAGTAAATCTATATCTGCATTTTGTTTTACAAAGTTAGGAAAGCCATGATTAAGTTTCACAAGTGAGTTATAGATCTTAATAATTAAACACTGGTATCTGATCGGCACTCTGTATCAGCCCAGGTATCGTTATTGGTATCAGGACTAAAAAAAGTTGGACCATCATTATTAAGTTGCACCTCTAATCCTGCAGACAGTATGATCATATACCATATATAATCTATGTTATATAATCCTTTAGATTAAAAAGAAATGTCTTGGAGATAATTAAATTTGGTTTATAGGCAGATAGGGCTGCAATTAATGATTAATTTAATGGGTTTTTAGATTAGACAGTTTATCATTTTGTTTATAAAATAGGGAATTATTCAGTAGTGTTGTTTAAAAATGACTTAAATGATGAATTAATTATTAAAAATAGTTGCTGATTAATTTCTGGCCATTAATCAATAAACAGCACTAGCCCTAAAGGCAGGTGTTGTGTTGGCCTATTTAAAGAATGCAGGAATGTGACTCCTGTCAGTGATTACTGTGCCGACCCAATTTCCTAAACCAATTACTTGCAATAGAATGCAGTAGGATAACCAATTTGAATTTATGTCTGGCTGTTGCATATTTCTCATTTGAATATGAGGAGCCAATACACAGTAACAACATTATTACACTGCGCTGGTAAATAGAATATTAAATCTAAATTTTGTCATTTTGGCTGAAGCTTGAGAAAGCTATATAAAGTGAAGTGCTTTTCAGGGTGCGTGCCCGGGTCTCTTGGCTGGTGAAACAGGGAAAAACGTTGCCAGCTGACGGATTGATGCTCCATTAGAGGGTTAATCAGCAATGTTTTAAAGTGCCAACTGGCCCCTTGTCTGTGTTTGAAGGCAAATTAAGTCGTGGAGAAAAAGCAAGTTTCAGAGAGAAGGAAATGACATTAAAATAATGAGAGAGAGAGAGGGAGAGAAAAATGTCGAGGCATTGCTTAATAGCGTTCGTCCCAGTTTTTCTCATCTGTATGCAGCACCTGGACAGTTTTTTTGGTCTGCATTGATGACCTCCTCGCAGGTTTGTTGGCCTGTGGTCACGCTGTCTGCCCACGTACTGAACTCTTAACCTTTGGCCTCTCGCTTGACCAACCTGTGACCTGTCTGCACTCAGCCTGGTGGAGTTGTGTGAGTGATTGGCCTTCCTGTCACAGAACGCCCCATCAGTCGCAAAGTTTCTCTCTGGAGTTTCTCTGATAGCCATCTACTGTATCTCTCCGTCAGAATATCTGCCTGGAGATTAATTCTTCACGGCATTCATCGGTGTATGGATTTCGTGACATTTGGATAGCGGCAGCTCGTTTGCAAGGAAGCGAGGAATATGTTAATGACCTCCAGTCTTCCTCATTCTCCTTCACTCTCCTTTCCTCTGTTGCAGCCTGTGTGCTTTTTCTAGAAGCACACACACACACACACACACGCTCACACACACATTACGAGGCAGGAGCAGGCTCTGTGCATCGCTGCGACTGCTTGCCACCAGGGTTCAAAAGTTCACACTATTCCCCTAGGGCTACTGTGCTGCTGCAGATGCTGATAGTCTTTTCTTTCTCTCTCTTTCCCTGCTGCCTTTCTCTCCCTCTCTCCCTCGCTGTTTACACTATTAATCTTGTACACTCTCTCTCACACACTCACTCACACTGCCTGGCAAGAAGAGAGCGGCTTGAAGGGGGGATTTGGACGTATTTAACCGAAGGGCATCCATCACTCTCATCTCCGGCTTCACCCCCACCAAAAGCCACACCGTGTAGTTTTTTTTTGCGTC
This sequence comes from Centropristis striata, assembly GCF_030273125.1. Lineage (NCBI taxonomy): Eukaryota > Metazoa > Chordata > Actinopteri > Perciformes > Serranidae > Centropristis > Centropristis striata. Next base: position 24,373,380 of record NC_081537.1, on the reverse strand, counting down.
CTCCTGGTTTGTAAGCCCTCTGATGCAGCTCTCCCCTCATTTGCTTTGTTTTATTGTTGCATTGCATATAATTACATCCCTCCGTTGCCTCTGGTGTAGCGCCGCGTTGAAACCCAGGGAAAACAGGAGAAGGTAAATGTGCAGCAGTCCATCTGTAAAGCGGCACATAGGCAGAATGCAAAGTGGGAAGCTGGGGCAGGGTGGCTCCTAATCTCCCCCAGAGCTGTCAATGTCACAGACAAATAGCAAAACTATCAGATGCGGCGGGTTCACCCAGAGGTTAGCGTTCCCAGGTACCTCCTGCATTCACTCCCTCTCTTTCTCCCCTTGCCTTGCAAATGAGAATTTGATTTTGCCCTCCACTGGAATCCATTTCTGGAGATGAATGAAGTTTCAATGCCAAGCCCAGGTGGCCCCGCTGATTTCTTAGGGAAATAAATGGAGACGGGAGAGATGTGTTGGCCTGTACACAGACAGTGACACGACGGCTCCCAGTGCCTCTGGGATCCCTCTGTTTAATTGTTGCTGTAATGTAGCACTTTAAGGTCATTAACATGCCCTTGTGGAGTTATTCGAGTTGTTCAGGATGCTTCCCCTTTTCTGCGCCGGGATCTCCGCTCGGCTGGAAGAAGTCAGCTCTGTGTGTGTGTGCCAAGTGGGACAGGGCTGCCGTGGGGCGTGTGTGTGTGTGTGTGTGTGTGTGTGTGTGCTGTTGTCCTTATCTACAATGGCGATTTTTTTAAAGATTTATTTATAGCAGCCCTGTGCTGTTAGTTAGTTAGCTTATCTCTAAGAAATGGAGTCAGATGCCGGTCAATTGGGGAACATCTTGTAGCACTGTTTGTACTGTTTGGCATCATAAAAAATGTAATTAGGTGTATTTAAAGAAAACAAGCAGGCAATTAGATAATTAACTTTAAAATGTAAATTCCTAACAGCACTGATTACAGTTAAAGTGACAACATTAGGAAAACACCAGGCTTAAATAAACATGGACAGATTCTTGATTTTTTTTTTCTTTATTTAGTAGGTCAGGACTTTTTTGCTTCAATAAATAAGTGCAGTGATTGTAATTTTTTTGCACGTGATGAGACAGTAAAAATAAACGTGTGAAAATTATTTATAAAAAAACGCAACTATTTTGTGGTTTTATTGTTTGTATTGCGTTATATTTTTCTGAGAGTTCATTTGTATTTTGTCACAAAATCAGCTGTAAATGACTCCAGTGGCAGTTACTGTCAGAGAGGTGGATTTAACGTTTTCCTCTGTATGAAGCAACACAACACAGATTGAAGTTATTTTCCTGGTTTATTGACTTATTTGTGTTTAAAACGAATAAAAAAAAACTGAAAAAAAACTGGGTTAGTTTTAGAAAATGTTGAATATTGAAAAAATATTTTTTTTCTCTCATAATAATCATCTTCCCCTTAAAGTAAATCATCTATATAAAATGTGTTAAACTACATTTTTAAGTAAGTTTTATACTGGCACAAAACTTACATGATTTATTTTATTACAGCTATTTAAAAATCATCCATATTTCCTGTTGTAAAAGAGGAAAAAACTGCAAATTATGATACATTCTAATTGTTGCGAAGAGGCCAGATGAAGTCATTAATCAGCCATCACTCACATTTGTTTATGAAATACTGAATGAAAACCTGCTAAAAAATACAATTAATAAATAACAGTATGAATAAAATTTCGAACACAGAATTCAAATTTAAAATGTAGAATTTATGACGGCATTTAATTGAAAACAACCCATCCTTTATATGATTTATTAATGGGAACTGATGTTTTTGCTATAAACTATAATACTGTACAACTATGCAGCTTTACTGTTATTTATAGTTGTTTACACGAACAAAAAGAAGCTTTATTTAATTTTTAAGCAAAATGACCTTCTTGAGATTTAACACTGATTTGATGAGTGTCTGGCCTCATTTTCCTTGACAGAATAATTTTTCTGTAACACCTGTTGCCCATTGGACTCGTCTGAGATTTATGAAAGGAGTCAAAGAATGATGGCATCATATAATTGTTTATTGGCATAATATGTAACAGCAGCGGCCATAAAACAAGACCAATTATATAAAAAGGTAATAGGCATGAGATATTGCTCAGAAAAGCACAGTGCAATAACCAGAACATACTTACTTACCATTATTGCTAAAATTATATTTAAAGCATTTTAGTGGAAATAACAGAAGCATTTTAAAGTTGCAATAACTGTACATTCAGAGAGCGAGTGTGTCGATTTTCTCTGAGTGTTTTTCCCTCCAGGCTCTGTCGTTGATTGTGTTATATCCAGTTTTTATCACAGATATGCAGGCTCTCCTGTGGGCCTCAACTCCTCCATTGTTGGTATTTATATTCTTACTACTGTTTCTTTTCTTCTTTCTTTTTTTTTTTTGTCTCTGTCAGTGAAGCAGCTGAAAACCATCCCCAGCGATTAGAGGATCATTGTATCTGCAGTTAAGCATTTGAATAGTGGTAGTAAATCTAGAAAAGGGAAATTCAGGGTCGCTGTATACGCTGCTTATGGCTGCCCAGGGGGAAGCCTGTGTCACATAGTAAATTTAGCCCCTTAGTGTCTTTACAGTGGCCGGCCTGCCATGTTTGAACGCAGGAAAAGAGCCAAACGGAGCCTAGAATGACTTGACATCTAATCCTGTGTAGAAGCACTGCATTTTATTTATTTTTTTCTGCTAAATTGCATCAAGAGAAGCAGACAATAAAAGAGAGTAACTCCAGAAATCTCTGCACTGCATTAAACGAAACTGAATTTCTAGATTTAAAATATTTACCTGATTATGTGTGTGTATAGTCAAGTTTTTTATTCTTCGCCCAGTCGTTAAAGCTTTTATCTTGTTGTTTAATCTGATTGACATCCCTCATCCATGAAAAAAAAAAAAATCCTTAATCACTCCAGCATAAATTCCCGGTGCCATTAAACATTATTAGACGACGACACAGGCTTCATGCAGCCTGATATAATGCACTGCATGTTTTCTTTGGTTCAAACACATGCATTAGGAGGTTCTAAACACGGTTTATGTATCGATGACTGAAGTCCTAATCAAATCACGGGGAGGAGAGGAGGGCAGGGGAGACATTCTGCCCTTAACCTCAGTGCCTCTCAGTCTCTCTCCTCCCTTCTGACGGCCGCCTCGCTGGAGGGACGCGCAGCAAAGGCCTCCCACTTTAATGAGGAAAAATGTATCAATTTAGCTTTGGCCTGCGTGCAGATTGAGCGCCGGGTGGGTGAAGGTGCACTGAGTGAATCCTTTTTCCTAATCAAGGACAGTATCGAAGAGGATTGCGGTCTCTCTCGCTCCCTCTGTAGAGTCAGCAGCATTCCTCCCCGCAGCCCCCTCAGGGCCGGGGAGCCTCTCGCTGCCTTCTGTTTCACCTCATCAGCAGGGTTCACTCGGGGGTCAGGTCCTGCCCCCTGATGCTGCATTCAATGCAATACCTCTCTGTGAGAGCCCCGAGCTCACGGGCTAAGCACAGGAGAAAGAAAACATATGATAACTTGCAGGTTTTTGATTCGTACCTGTGCTACGAGGTCACCTTTTCTTCTTCACGCCTTAAATACAGTAGATTTATTAATCCCACAGAGTGGCTGCTGTTAACTGACATAATTCCCCGTAACTTAGTTTTGTGATTTTTTTGCTGGCAGTGTACTGTGTTTTTCTTTGGGTTAAGAAATAAAAATATCTTTATTTATGTATTTATCCATCTATCTAAAACCCTGATTCCAAAGAAGTTGGGATGTTGTCTAAGACATGAATAAAACAGAATACAGAATTTGACATAAAGTCATTGAAACAATTATTAGACCCTTATTTTCTTCCATTTCTTGTTCATTTTAATGCCTGGTACAACTAAAGGTATATTTGTTTGGACAATTATAATGATAACAACAAAAATAGATGATAATAGTTTAATTTAAGAGCTGATATCTAGACATTTTCCATGGTTTTCTTGATAATAACTAAAATCATTATCAAGAAAACCATGGAAAATTGCTAGATTGTCCATGACTGTACATTCAATTGAAAATCCTACCAAGACAGTATTTTATTTTCAAACTGATTTAAAAAAAAAATATATTCATCTTATTTCTGAATTTGATGCATCCAGTTTTTACTTATGTTTACACAGCGTCCTACCTTCTTCTTTTTTTTTTTTTTTTTAATGAACATTAAACCACATAAATATATCATAAATCTGCCAGATTCAACCAAAAGTAAAATTTCCATCCTCTGCACAACAAAGTAGAATTGAGCTGAAATGATTTGACAGTTTTATGTTTAGTTGATAGAGCAACAGTTTTAAGAATTCTTTGATATTTTTTTAATGTGAATATACCAAAAGCACTCTAGTTCCACTGGTTTCTCAAATGTGAATATTTGCTGCTTTTTTGATTTGTTACCGTAACATAATTACAATAAAATTGAATATCGTTGAGTTTTTGGACTGTTGCTTGGACAAAATAAGCAGCTTGAATACGCCAAGTTGACTTAATGATCTAATAATGTGCATTTTTCACTATTTTATGGCATTTTGCAGACAAAACATTGAATCAGGGGAATAATCAACAGATCAGTTGATAATGAAAAAAATATTTGCAGCCTCAAAGCAGACAAAAAGTATTTAATCACTTATAGTATAATATGATATAAATTAAATATAAAACAGATGCGTACAGCACTCATTACGATCATAAAATCACTACAACAGATGAGGATAAACATTACAGATAAACATGATAATTATACAAGAACAAAGAACTGTAGAAATATAGACTTTTAGGGGAAAAAGACACATGACACAGTCACTGAAAAAAAGAATACAGCACATAAGACAACCAATATTAATAATCTATATTACAGACATGCAGGCTTCAGATTCACTGGATTGATATTGATGAACAGAGCAAGATAAAAATATTATTGGTTCATTTTTATTTCCATCTTTGTGAATATTCCGCCCGTCTCACACGGCACTGTAAGACACTGCTTGTATGTCAAACATCATAAATGCAGTGAGACATTTTTCACAACCACACACAATAAAATAAACAACATTTTATACATAATACTGTATGATACTGTGTGATTTTAGGTAACATATGTTTGTATACATTATCAAAGAGTGAAAAAGCGTCACGGAATAGAAAAAAAGAAGAACGAAAGAAAAAGCTTTTGCTACAAGCCAATTTTTTATCATTATAAAGAGCTTTTCTTCTTCCCTCATCTCAGTGTTTCTCCATGTAACTGACTGACTTGTTGAAATGTTATTATTTTGGGGGAAACAATAGAGGAAGTACAAGTCCCCCTGCTGAGTCTGAACCCTGCCTTGCTGTCGCTCCTCTCTGCCCTCGTACCGTCTCACAGAAAAGACGCCGAAGCTGCTCGTCAGCATCTCCATCTCCTGTCAACATCTTCAGCGCATTTTTGTGTTTTTCACAACATCTTTGTTGCATTACGACCACCGTTAGATCTAATGTAACATATTAGTCCTCCCACCCGACCATTTCCCTTCATTTTGATTCACTCTCTATCCAGCCTTTGATTGACTTTCAGCCTAAGTAAAGTGGATTTTAATGAGAGAATACATTAACTCCCTCTGGTCATGCTAACATAAATCAGCCTTTTCTTGCGGGATCAACTGCTGAGCTCATAACACCATGCTGAGAGAGTGTGAATAACCAAATGAGAGATTGCGGCTGTGGCAAACCGCTGGCAGCTCAGATGCATTGTTGTATATCGCCCCCCCCCTCACCAACCTCCAGTTTAAAACAAGTTCAGGAAGGCAACAGAACGCAGCACTTATCAGCACCCAGGTCAGCCTGCTTATGGAAATATCCCTTTGTCAGGATCAATTAAACACATATCTCTGCTCTATTCCTATTGATTATTTCCTTCCATTTGGAAATGGCTGTGACTCACATCTTTTCCTGCTGATGACCACCGAGAGCAGTTAGATTCAGTTAGCGCAGCCCGTAGCAACTCCTCACCTTGATTAACAAAGCATGTGATGCGCCTCCAACATCACATCTATCTGCTTCTCTTTGTTGGTAATTGCACTCAGCTAAATAGGTTATGCTGAAATATCAATAAATTGCCATCAAATTAATGTCAATACCAAAGCTGTGGATGGTGCTAATTAAAACGCAAAAGGGATGAAAATGAAGTCAAGGCATTGCCTTGAATAATTGATAACGCAATTTATGATTTTTATGAAAGAGTGCCGTCTGTCTGCGATTTTGATGAGGCCTTAATTAGATGCATTAATGTGTCTCTCCGTGCCTGTAGTCAAACTCAAAACTCAAACACCATGATGGTTGTTGGGGTTTTTTAACGCCCTTAATTACACATTTTCAAATAACATTACCCCTGAATATCCACTTAAAACTGCTCAGGTCCCAAAGAGGTGTTAGTGTGTAATTTTCATTAAAAGCAGCATTGTTAACTCAGGACCAATCAGAGAGTGCTTTTGTTTAGGGTGGGATCGGGGACTTGAGCACGCAGCATTAAGCAGCGTGATGCTTTGAGGCTGTGCTGCTACCCTGTGGAGGAATCTAGAAGTATTGTGCACACGTTTTCCACTCAACTCGTACCTGCGTTTCATACGGAACAGGACAGTGAAGTGAGGTCAGGTCACCCGGCGTTAAGGTGTTAAACACGCATGAATGTGTAATGTTTATTGACTCAAGCAGATCAGAGTGATCCTGTGTTGATTTTGTACCTCCTCATCTATTAGCCGGGCTCGACCTTTGAGATAAATGAAGAGCGAGGGAAGCAGACGGATGAGGGGATTAGAAGTGGGCCGCAACAGGGAAGCAAGCCCAGGAAAAAAATGAACGGGCTGCTGGCGGATAGATGAGGTGGGGGAGCATAATGACCGCTGTTTGTTATGATGTACTGAATCAGGTTCTCTTTGACAAAACAGTCCTTAGCACCTCTGTATTTATAGTGTCACCGGTCAGTCCATCCACAAAGGCAGCTGATGATATGTGAGCGTGTTAGTGCCGTGAGGTGTCTGGGGCTCTGCTCTGGAATGACCCGCTCATCCGTCAGGCCCACGAGCTGGAGCGGTGCAGGGTTATGGGATCACAGTCTGGATTGTTGTGAACTTAAATCTCTTGAATGTTAGCCAACCAAAAAAAGCCAATATCAGCTTTATTTTTGCTCTCTAGATCAACAGTATTCAGACAAAACTCACTGAGAATAGACCCGAAACAACTACTTTCAGAGAGAGCATCATGTTGTTGGACACGGATCCTGAAAAAGTCTTTAAAAAAATAGACAAATTAAGAATGCATTTGTTGGAAGTTATTTGCAAAATATCACAGAGCACGGATTGTTTGAGTCTGCCGTCCAATTAGAGGCTTTGTTCTTGGCTTGTCGACCAATCAGAGGCTGTGTTTGTGACTGCATGGCAGCTTGGATTTATTTTTTTCCTCCTTTTCTCTGATCTACACTATTTGAGCAGAAGCCAAAACAATGAGCAGAATAGCTTAGTCTAAAATGTATAGATGCACATTTTGATATTTTTGTAAGAAGAGATGGGCATTTGGAAGGAACCCTTCCTAAGCTTTTATTTTTAAAGGATGTAAAGAGACTTCCTGTCGATCATACTTCTAAATCAAGTGAGATTAAACTATAAAGATAACGTCAAGGAGTTCAATGTTTTATTTTTTAGACCCTGAAGAGGCATGAGGTTAGTTTTCACAGTAATCTTCATATTTAAATGTGTTTTGTGTTTAAATAAGTTTTGGATCAAATTAAACTCAGTAATTCATGCAAGCAATGTTTGATACAGTAAATTCAAATTAATCAAATTAGTTGCTCAAATTAATCCTCTTGTATTTCTCTGTATTCTATAATTGTTATTGCAACTTTCAGTTTGCAAACTGTATCTGTATCCAACTTAATTCTCAGCTCATTGGCTTATTGACGTATGGCCGCAAAACTGAACGATCGGCGTGTTTCAGTTCAGTGATACTGATACACAGTCAGAGATAAAATAAAAAAAAAACACAGATCGATTAAAAATTCCACGTGATCAACCAAATTCTTAACGACCATTATTCGATCATCGATTAATTATTCCCATCCCTAACTGTAAGTTGTGTTCTCGCAGCACATTGACCCGCAAATGGAAGTAAAACTGCACTACACCAAATGCTCAGAAATCTTGTGTGTTTTATTTAAGGACCTTCTAGGCTTCAGAGAATATCCAAAACACACTTTTCTGGATATTATATGGGCTGAAAGGCCTGTGGTATTTATTCAAACAATTTGGCATTATAAAAACCAAAGTGGTCCGTCAGACGGTCCTGGCGGTTCTAGTGTTGAGGCCATAAATTGTCTTTAAAATGTCTCCCTAGTTGCATGAGAAATTTCTCCCCACAGGATTCACCTCAGCTTCTAGTAATGTTTTCATTGGTTCTCTACGGGCCACCTGCTCTCATGAAAGGAAGCAGGATTAAAGAAGTACAAAATACAGCTAAAGACTGTTGACCAGACGCTTTCCGAGAAAATGCAGAGCTCACCGTTTCTTCTGATAGTTGCTAGAATGTGGATGAAAGGTAGACAAACTGTAACATCGACTCTCTTAATGTGGAGAATGAACTATAGCCTACTTTGTTAGTGCGAGAACTACCAGAACAGCCTCATTGTTTTACACGGTGTTATCAAATTAAAAAATCTGAGCTAATTGCAACAAAAATTTAAATTTTCAATGAATTCTTTCAACAGTTTATCTATTTAAAGTGCAGTAGTGAGATATAGTTTGTTGCATTTGCCATTATTTCTGCTACTTCTGTGAGATTTTGCATATGATTATTTCAAGATTAAAAAATATCCAGAAAATAACCCAATAGTACTGTCAAGTTCAATTTAAACGTTAAGCTCTCATGCCTTCGTGTGCATTTATTTTTCTGTGAAAAGGGTATTAAATTGTCTCTGTCGAGGTCCTAAAAAGCATTAAATGTGCTTCAGACATTTGCCTGTGTTGTAGTGGACATTCAGCTGCTGGTTCATGTTGATGATTTTTATGAATGAGAAAGCGGTTCCTGTTTGTCTGATGTTGGGGGATGCTCTTTGTTTAAGACAGAGGACCCAGATGTGGGATGACATGTTTGGTTTTTCCCAGCAGTTAAACAGGTCCTTTCCGAGGGGGGATGGACTCCAGGCGTTCCCCCTGTCATCAGCACTCTGAATGGTGTGTCACACTGACTAGTGTAAATGGTCTTTAAATTGTTCGTGTGTTTCAGAGTCAAAAGGCGGTTCCTGCTCTCCCTTTGCTTTCTTCCCCTGCGAGGCTAATGCCTGTTGACTAATGAATTCGCAGGAAGCCGAGCTTTGTTTTTGACACATGGAAAAGCCAGGTACGCCTGTTGAAACGCAGGGCGGAAGATGGCCCTTGAGGCCGACATGAGGTCAATTTTACAAATTCCCCTCTAATGGCTGAAGGCTAGAAAATAGGTCAGACGAGAAGATTTTCTTTTCAGAACTTTGAAACTAACTTAGACATGGAACAGCTGGTGAAAACTTCTGTCAGGTCTCCTGGTGGCCGAGTGGACGAAGCAAGTACCGGTCATTCATTCCGAACACTGTGATTGTGATCCTGATGCACATAACGACAATTATATGAGACCTACCGTCCTGTTTTCTTTGCAGACTTGTTGCCCGTAAAGCCCTCTGAGATGAATCCAGGCTGTAGCTAGCTGCATAAACATGAACCTAAAACAGCCGCAGCTGTGAGCCTTTGGCAACGGTTAGCAGAAAGAAACTATTAACAATATTTTCTCTCCATCTCTGAAATGCTTTGTCGATAATTATTGTTTAATTGCGTTTACTTTTTTTTTTGAGAAGCTTGTCTCCTTTTTGTGCTACTCAGCAGTGCAGACTACAGATGGGCGTTTGGAAGATACCTGCCAACTCGATTATCTATAACGTTAACAATCAATTAATCGATTAATCTCTGCATGCATACATGGACAAAATAAAAAATATATACACTACTATGCAAAAGCCTGTTTTGATAACGGACGCTTTTATTTTGAAAGGTCAAAAAGAGACTTCCTGTCTATCCTTAAACTAACTCAGTGAGATTAAACTGTAAAGAAAACGTCAAGGTTCAATGTTTTATGTTTCAGCCCCTGAAGAGGCACGAGGTTAGTTTTCACAGTAATCTTCATATTTAAATGTGTTTTGTGTTTAAATAAGTTTTGGATCAAATTAAACTCAGTAATTTATGCTAACAAGGTTTGATATAGTAAGCTAGTAATTTCTGTGTGTTTTATAATTGTTATTGCAACTTTCAGTTCGTAAACTGACGCTTTATCCAACTTAATTACTTCATTGGTTCATTGACGTACGGCCACAGAACTGAACACTCGGCGTGTTTCAGTTCAGTGATACTGATACGCAGTCAGAGATAAAATTAAAAAACAAAAAAATACACAGATCGATTAAAATTTACATGAAGAATAGCAACCTTTTCTGTAGGATTTTTAACTTTTGAATAATGCTTTAACCATCTGAAGGGACGTACACACGAAACTTCATTTGTAGAACGGCCAATAGAATCGCCCTCTCTCTGAAACGACCTGTGATTGGCCAAAATCTCCATCTCAAGCCTGAAAACAGAACAAATAGGAGGAGATGAAGTCTAGTTCTCTCTCAGACCACTTAAATTACAATATGCTAAAAGGTGATTATGGGATTTTTAAGGCCAAAACGTTAATATTTATATAATGGTTTTGTGGTAATTCAGTATGTAAATAGTATAGTCCAGTGATTTTGTAAACTCCAAAACAGCGTCTCTGTGGTTGCAGCTTTGCTTCCAAGTGCAAGAATCAAAACGTGGAGTGTAAATATTATGCAACACAGATTGGCCTGATAGAAACAAAAGGAAAAGAACATACGATAGACGTTATTATATTGTTTTGATGATATATATCATCATATTGCCCGGCCCTACGTGGAGTTCTCCTTTCAAACTACTTCTCTCCGGCACAAACGGCTCAGTAGGCTAAATACTTTGTAAACTGCATTATCCAGCTGCACTAATTAACTAAAGCTTCTTAAGTCCTGCCATGGTCCCATCATGTTTAAAATTCGACTTTGCAAATTGAAGAGAGTTGTTTTTATTTCCACAGGAAGGTTGCTCCCATTAAAAGTGCAATGTGAGCAGATGAATGGACTGCAGTGCTCAGCAGCACTGTAAATGTATCGATCCCAGCTTCCTAAAGCCGAGCGAGCGGGGATGTATTTGATCCACAGGGCTGGAGACTTTATATTCATGCTGTGTGGTGATGTGGAGCATTTTAAGAGCAGCTTAACAGGAGTTAGTGCAAAACAATCAGTTTTTTTAACTGATAAGATGATTGACAGGAACAAAAATACGTAAATATCATAGAAACATGCCAACAATTATCTGGTTCTTGCTTCTCAAATGTGAGGGTTTTCAACTTATCTGCCTTTAATATCATTAAAAATGTAATATATTTTGGTTTTGGGATGTTAAACAGGCAAAACAAGACATTTTGATACGTCACCTCGGGGGCCTTGGTCTATAAACGATTCTTTATCTTTTTATTAATAAAATAAGTGCTTCTGTTCACAGACTTTGACATCCCTCCTGTGGCAGCCCAGGACCTCGGCAACATCTTAAAACAAGGCTTCTTGGAGAAGAAACGAAAAGGTACAGCAGCACAAAGACACAAGCAGTTTTAATAACTAGTGTCGGCTGTTTGTTTATAGAGCTATTGTTGGTGTTTGGGTGATTGGGACAATTTTAACCTGAGCAGAATAGAAGAAAAGAGTTTGAAAATACATTAGAACAGATGTTGTTAATGTGATTCTCTCTCTAGATCACAGCTTCTTCGGCTCTGAGTGGCAGAGGAGATGGTGTGTTCTCAACAATTCAATATTCTACTACTTTGGAAGTGAAAAAGGTTTGTTTGAAACATACAGAAACATTACAGGTTCGTAAATTGAATCAGATAACACCCCAGCCGGTGTATTCCTCCCTGCAGATAAGCAGCAGAAGGGCTCCTTTTATATCATCGACTACAGCGTGCAGCTGGTGCCCAACCTGAGGAAAGACGGCAAAAAAGCTGCATGTTTCGAGCTCTTTTGCCCCGGACGGAGGCCTTTCCAGGTCTGTATTACCTAAACAGATCTGCACAGATGACTGCTGTATGTGTCAGAGAATCCAAAGTAAGCAGTTTGATGGATAATATTTTGTAAGACTTTCTGAGGCTGTGCTAGTGTCCTTGTGTAAAAAAAGAAGCTTTTTTTCTGTAGCAAAAATGTCTAAATTCTAAATGACAGCCGAACCAGACAAATTTTAGTATCTGTGTATTTGTCAGCCAATAAATAAGAAGTTTGTGCAGCACATTGATGCAAATAATTTTAAACTGTGTCTCCGTTACATAGTCGGTCCACTAGAGAGCACTGACAAGTTTATTTTTTTATTTTGAGCTTCATGCCTTGGTCACAATTAAACTAAATGGCTCCTGATCGAAATTATAAACATCATGACAACAACATTAAAATTAACCAGCAGCTATTTTGACAGTAAATTCATTTTTTGTCATCATTATGTATGCAAAAGTGCTGAAAATTCAAAGGTTCAGACCTTTTAAATGTGAATATTTTCAGTTTTTTAAGTCCTCTATATTAGTAAACTGAATATGTTAAAAATTTGGACGAAAAAAACAAAACATTTTAATTTACGTCTACTTGGTCGTGCAAATTTTCAATATTTTCAAACGTTTTATTGACCAAATGATTCATTAGTTGAGAAAATAATCATATTACAACCCTAATTCAAAAAAATGTGGACACTGAAAAACATAATAAAAACAGAATGCAACAATTTGCAAATCTTTTGTGACCTACATTCAATTGAATACTTTGAATACATTGAAAATGTATTTACATTTTATCCACCATCCCAAGTAATCATCAGAGCCCTATATGTGGTTATGTTTAATAAAAAATGACTGGTTGTCTAACTCTCAAATATTTGTATTGGCATCAGAATTCTAGCATCTATCAGACTTTAATCTAAACCCATTTGGAAAAACATTTCATCCACATGTCTATATGGCACATTAGCAGTCATACTGTTTGATTATAACACTGTTATATAATTCATATGTCTTAATTGAATATTTTAGTCATTATTTAGTCAGCAATCTGATAACTTCATAAAAGGGAACATTTCTATTTGCTCTTTTTCGCTTCTGTATGAGGCAGCCAGAAGGAGAGCTGGTGTGTTGAGCTGAAGATTAAAAACCAGGACTTTTATTTCCATATAAATGCCCCCTCAGATGTGATGATAATTGCAGGATTATTGCCCCTGTTTCCCATTAGTTCACTGCCAGCAGTCCTCAGGAGGCCAGGGAATGGGTGGACCAGATCAATTTTGTACTTAGAGGTAAGCCAGCATCTCTTTGTAATTTTTTCCGGTACCTATCGCATGTGCAGTTTTCCGGAAGAGCGTCAAGCCCTCTTAGACAAATTGATATGGGGTTATATAAATAAAATTGACTCGAGCTGACTTTTTAAAAGCCACATAGGTTAATTGGAAAATACAGTTAAAGCAGCACAAACCCTTCAAAGCTACTTCTTTTTTTCTTAATTTTCCACCAAAGTTTGCTTTTGTTTTCATGGGGCAGAAAGGTCAGAAATGAAAGGGAGCTCTTCATCATCTCTGACTCAGATAAAACAGCAGCCGATCCATCACCAGCTTCACAGCAGAGTCCTGAATCTGCTCATTCGACGTGTCAGCCGCCACGTCCTGTAGCTCTAGTTCTCCTCCTCCTCCCCTAACCCTCCTACCGAATTCCAACTTACAGGAAATTGATTGGTAGATGTTCTGGTTATCCTCCAGTGACATTGATTTCTGCTTGGCCGCTGGTGTACGGCGGAGGACCTGATACCCTGTGTTGCAGTGGCCAGTCGCCTGCAATGAGACGGCTCCTCCATCTGAGCGAGCGGCCGTGCCTCGTCTACTCTAAAATGGGCTCGGGCCGGGCCACTGATTTGCGGGAAGTAACAGACACTCTGCAGTTTGTCTTACTTCCTTCCAGACGAGTTTTACTACGAGATGCAGTCTGATTCAGAACATGTAGATGATTATTATTTACCCTCTTCACCTCCTGAAATAACCCCAGAGCAAGGCCGACTTTTCTTTTCAGCTTCTACGGTCTTTTATATGGTCGCTCTGTTAAGAACTTTAGGGAAATATTATTTTTGGCATTCTGCCTTTATTAGATAGTGATATTAGAGATACAGACAGGGAATGCACAGAGAGAAGATGCAGCTGTGTGGTATGCATCTTAATCACAGGGAGAAGGGACAGCACATAACTTGATTATTTGTATGTATTTATTTTGTTTGTTTATTAAGGCATACATATTCAGGGCATACATGCATCAAATGTTCAGTGTCAGGTAAATGTAAATACCTCTTTATATGAAGAGATAGAGAGATAGGAACAGTGATGATGAATAGTTAGTAAAAGCTGGCCAAATAAAAAATAGACAAAAATAATAATACATTAAATTAATATAAAAAATATGTAAATATTAACAGATGAAAAATAGTTAAATTTATAAAAAAAATATATTATTTTTTGTTAAAAAAATGATTATAGTTGGATGACAATTCATCATTTTTTTAAATAAAACATTAGAAAAATAATAGAAAATCTAAAAATCTAAAATATAATTTACAGTAAATAAAAAATAAACAACACCAACAACAACAATAATTCATTCAATTATTAAATAAATATGTAAAAATAAACATAAATAGTTATATTTATAAAAAATATTATTATATAAAAAATAGAGATTAAATAAATTTAGAGATGATAATAGTTAGATGACAATTCTAAGGAATTTTTTAAAAAATTAAATAAAGGAAAATAAAATAAAAACATAATTTACAGTAAACATAAATAAATAAATAAAGTAAAATCAAGGATAAAAAAATAACATTAATAATACCAACCTTTTTCTAAAAGACTGTTCATTTGTTAAATGTATACCCTGACTTAATGTTTCCTAAACAACAACAAAAAACAAATACATATTTATGTGAACACACCACTTATACAAGAAAGAACAAGAAATATAATAAAATAGACATATCAAACATATAAGTCCTGAGTCCTAGAAGTCAAAATGATTCTAAAGATAAACAGAAGTTATAGAGAAAAGCTTGAGAATAGAGCAAAAATGCCAAACATTTGTTGGTTCTGACTCAGATGTTAAGATTTATAATAGTAATGTCTGTGTTTCACTCTTTCAGACTCCATAATGAATTGCTTAATCCAACAAAAATGATAAACACATTAGTAGATAATGAAAATAATGTGTAATTGCAGCAGAGTTGCAGCCTGCAGGTCTGTCAGTGCTGCCGTGTGGCACGTGTCCCCGCCTCTTGTACATTTCTCTTACTTTACCCTTTAATGCGTGTGTGTGTGTGTGTGTGTGTGTCTCTGTTGCCACGCTGTGCTCTGTCTTGACGCTAACGCCGCCCATCACGTTGTCTCCCCGTCCCCTCGCAGACCTCCGCTCCTCCTCCATCCCCTGCGATGACGACGAGGAGTGCGAGGAGGAGGAAGAGGAGACCTATGATGACATTGAGGGGTTGACCGCACCTCCCCAGGCCTCTCACGGCGGCAAACTGGGAGGAGGGCGTGAGGCGGGGGAGGTCGACGATGAGGACGAGGATATCTACGAGGTGCTGCCAGGTATGACGAGGTTACCTCCAGAGCCCGACGCATATGGGATCTTTGAGACCGATGCAGATACAGATTTTAGAGAGGAAATATTCATCAATAACCAATATAATGGCTGGAATGAAGCTGGAATGAAAATAGTTTGAGCTACTTTCTCAAAAATAAAAACTTTATAAAATAATATTTAACATTCTTATACATTATTATACAGTATACAAACAATGAGTTACATTGTCAGCCAATTCTATAAATGATATATATGAATAAATGTAGAAATGTAGAATAAATAGGAATAAAATAAATAACAAAATAAACATCATTACTGTTTGATTAAAACAAAAAGCTAACACCATTTCTAAATCATGCCAAGCTACATTTTCTGCATTATACAGGTGCATCTCAATACATTAGAACATGATGAAAAGTCAATTTCCAGTAGTTCAAGTCAACTAACCCCAACCAAGTATTGAGTCATATAGATGATAGAGGCCAATATGATTTCTAGACATTTTCCATGGTTTTCTTGATAATAACCAAAAATCATTATGAAGAAAACCATGGAAAATGTCTAGATATCAGCTCTTAAATTAAACTCTTATCAGCTATTGTTGTTGTTATCATTATATTTGTCCAAACAAATGTAACTTTAGTTGTACCAGGCATTAAAACGAACAAGAAATTGAAGAAAAAGGGTGGTCTAATATTTTTTTCCATGACTGTACACCGATAACGACAGGCCTTTGATAGGCCGATATCAGCCAATAATATCAGTCAACCATATATCTGTCAAGCTCTAGTTACACACACACACACACACACACACACACATGCACACACACAGATGAATGGACGGGAAAAGGCTGCACACACCAACTCTCATGATACTCAGTCAGACAAATAGACACACACTCGCTTGAGCCCTGTGGGACTTTTGCAGCAAGAAATATTTGTGATGATCTCCCCTGGCTGTGAAATTTGTGTTGCCAGGTACCTCCCTAACACCACAACAGCCAGACTGATCGCTCATTTTAAATCAAGCAACACTAATAAGCCTGTCAGGACGGAGCTGGCTGCTGCAGAGGCAGACAGGGTACACACTCCCGTTACACCGACTGGAGATCAGCGATCTGTTAACACATTTAGACCGAGACAGAAGTCTGTGTGTTTCGGATGATCTGGTCGTTTTTAAGACACAGAACCAATGAAATTAAACAGGATTCGCTTAAATACACTTGTGAAAGGCGAAAGGGAGATAAACTAAACAAAAAAAAATCTTCCGCGCCTCCACACGGAAGAAAGGACCGAAAATAAAGTTGAACAGTGATGAGGTCAACCAAAACATGTGCGACAGACAACCTGAGTGACTTAAGCTGACTTCAGTAATATCGACAATAGTCGTGTTTCCATCAGTGAATTTCTCTGCACATTTTGAAGATTCTCATGAGAAAAGCCTGATGATAACACCAAAAACTTTCGAAAATGTGCATAAAAGTTACACGCTCACTTGAAGTGGTTTTGGTTTTTTTCTGAAAAATAGTTTATGCTCTAAACAGGAGATAGAAACACTTTTTCTGACGTAGCAAACATTTATTATCATGACTGATCAGCTGTTTCCTCTGACATGAAAGAACAATTAGAAGTTGAATCTAATTCCTGAAGACTTCTCTCCATTTTCCCTCTTTTTGTTGTTGTTTTCTCTCTTCTTCTCCTGTTTACTGACAGATTAGCCTACAGCAACACATTACACTGCCACCTGCTGACCAAAGTACGTTACTGCAGCTTTGTTTATTCGCTCTGATCCAGCTGATGGAAACTTAAACCTTATTTTCTTTAATGTATCATTTAAAAATTCGCTTTGACTTTAATTGAAAAACAGCAATTGAATCTGATGACAACCCAGATCATAATGAGCCTACAGACCCGCTAGTCGACACTTGTAGTTACAGCAGGATGATGAGGTTCACTAACTTCTACACTGTTAACAAACTGTCATATAATTATTGCTCTACTTCTGAAAATATGACATTTTTTTGTTGTTTGTGGATGTTTTAAAGAATGTAAATGCACTTTAGGGCAAAGACAATGCTCTACAGTCAAAGCTAAGGGCTTACATTTTCAGATGTTTTTTATTTAATATTTCTATCTGTTACAGAAGCTGAGAAATATGAGCATTTTATATTTTTTTAATGATGTTGGTATGTAAACATTACATAAAAAACATTTTTACAATTGTCCTGAGGAAGCAAGATCAGGTTTTGTCCTCGGTATTTCTTCCTGAAAATTCAAGGATTAAATTATCTAAAATGGTTTACAATCTACGACTACAACTGTTTTGGCTATTGAACAGTGACAGTTGACAAGTAGTGCAAGAATAAAACTCAAATCTATAAATTTAAGTAAAAGTAGCAATACCACAGTGTTAAAATACTTTGTTACAAGTAAAACTACTGCATTCAAAATCAAACTTGAATGAGAGTACAAAAGTATTGGCATTATTTTATAGATCCTCATGAATTTTAGGGCAAAAGGTTTAAGCTTTCTATGTGCTACAGAGGCTGAGCAATTTGATAATTCTTCATATTCTTTGTCTCTACAGTCAAAGCCAAGGGTTTAAGCTTTTAATTGTTTTTTATTTCATGTCCATATCTGCTTCAGAGGCTGAGAAATCAATGATTTAGGAAACGTTGACATTCTTTGCAGTTTTCAGGTTTTGGGAGGTGGTTTTGAAACAATGCTGAGGTTTTAGAGGGGTTTTTATGTCCTAATGGGTGAAGAAACAGTTATGTTGTTGAAATGGGCGAGAGCGAGTCGCTCCGAATGCTCCGTCATAGAACGTCCAATTAGCTAATGTTGCCAGGCAACAAATAGCCCACAATTCAATCCACTAAGCAGAGTTTGAGAAAGGAAGTAAAAACTGCATCTCTCAGGGCTTAAAATAGTTCTGGAGCTCTTAGCGTCACATCTTTAATAGAAATTAGAGTTTGATTGAGAATGTTGCGAGGCAGTGTGAGTGTGTGTGTGTGTGTGTGTGTGTGAGAGTGTGTGTGTGTGGTGGGGGTGGAGGGGGGGACTGTCCCATGTGTCAGGGTGGCTACAAGATCCTGAGAAGGACAAAAGGGGTGATCTGATCTTCTCAGGGCCGTCGTCCATCACTCTTTCTATTAAATAAGATACATCAAGATTCTGTTTCACTCAGTGAGTACATTACCTTTGCCAAAATCACTGGCGAGAGGGAGATCAGTCTTCAGACTGTCACGCCGGCGTTCAAAGCCATCTGGGAAGAGGTACAGACTCTGACCACAGATGGCATATCGAATGACGGGCTCTTTCGTTCACTTTCTCACCCCTTCACTTATCAATCACTCTGCACCTCTTTGCAGCTTCTACACAGTGATTAGACACTGTTCAATTATTAGATTTTGCAGCTAGTTTCATTCATCAGGATTGTGAAAAACAAGTTTGTGCTTGTATTTTTAAGAATATTCCTTTCTTACCAGATCTTCTTAGATGTTAGTTATTAAATCACCAGAGCCCAACAGATACATATCATATTATCGGCCGATATTTGCCGATATTAAAGGCATATTGCTATTTATCAATAACGCTGCATATGATAGATGGATGGATAGATGGATAGATGGATAGATAGATAGATGGATAGATAGATTTATTTTATTTTTTGTGCCAACAGTGACAGAAAGTCCACTTTGACAAGGCTCAATACACACAATTTTATATATAAAACACATTTAAGACGCATTTTAAACATACAGAAAGGAGACTATCAAAAAAGTTGCATGCACAATGAATGGGCCACCTTATCTGTTATCAGTGATTTATTTTTCTCTTTAAAATCAGTTTCCTCAAAAATGTCATAGTGGTCTGGCACTAGTTATCACGTTTAGTTATAAGATACCTGAACACTGGAGATAAATACACGTATGAGCGAAAAAGTGAGATTACATTTAAAAAATGTAATATCTAGAGAGGAAGTACTTTTACAATCTGAAAATCATTTGGGCAGCCATAACAATTTTATTACTGCAAAGTCATATTTTAATACACTGGGAAATTCTGTTTAGTCTTGGCTTTGCAGGTATTGTCAAACCAAACCATTCACGTCTTCATCCATCCTGTGGAGCTTAGTAGGGGTAAAATAAAACCTATGCATTAACTTATACTGAGTAATTTCTCTGTAGCCTCCTTTATACATTTCTTGGTATTTTACAGTGTTTTTAACCATTCCTCGTCGATCAGATCTTCATCCTACCAAATGATCCTCAGATTATCACCGATATCATCTCGTTACCTAATAAAAGTTTTTGAATAGTCTTTGCAACAAATTCTTTGCACGAGTTGTCATTCAAGTTTAGATTATTTTCTTGTTAACATCAAATACATCTGGGAATTTGCAAAATTGCACGCTCATCAGATACATTTTTACGTGTGCAGCAGC
Organism: Centropristis striata; assembly: GCF_030273125.1. NCBI lineage: Eukaryota > Metazoa > Chordata > Actinopteri > Perciformes > Serranidae > Centropristis > Centropristis striata. The sequence goes on along the minus strand of NC_081537.1, from coordinate 24,353,141 downwards.
AAAACTGGCGAAGAAACGTCGAGCCGGAGTTGAAGCATCATTCTCCCTGTGATGAGCTCCCTCGGTTTTGTCGGAGCAAAACTCGGAACACGCAGGCAGAATGCAGAGCGATGGCGGTATTGGCTCCGGTGCTGATGACTGATTTTATTGACTGGAAAATTAAATCACTTTGATATAGAAAGCGTTGGCCCATAGCGGTGGCCTCTCCACTGAAGGATGCTTGTCTGTGCAGCAGTTGAGGAGTGCTGAACAAATGTTGGACCCAAACAGAATTAAAATCAGGTTTCGGTTTAGCAACAATGCATGACACTTTTATTATTCATCAGGTAAACCATATGGCTGATATTTATTATGACATCTTTTGCATCTTAAAGAGAGATTTTGTTTTATTTATGAAATGTGCAAGAAGAAAAAATCATCCTAACATATCCAAGAAACCTTCTGCACCCAAGCTGTGCACATAATCACTAATATGCATGTGGATGTACAATGTGTGTGTGTTTGTGTGTCTGTGTGTGTGTGTGTCGCCCTTCCCAGTCATTTTCATTCATCAGAATGGTAAAAAAAACAAAAACTAGTTTGTTTGTATTTCAAGAATCTTCTTTTCTTACCAGATAGAAACCTTCTTAGATGGTATTTATTTTAAAGTAATTAAATCATTTTTTGCAGATCAAAGGCATATTGGTGTCTATTTAAAATGATGCATATGATAGATAGATAGATAGATAGATAGATAGATAGATAGATAGATAGATAGATTTTTTGTTTGTACCAACAGTGACAGAAATTCTCCTTTGACAAGGCTCAGCAATACACACACTTTTTTTTATTAAAAACATATTTAAGACACATTTTAAACACACAAAAAGGGGAGTAGGTATTTATTTTATTTTTATTTATTTTTAATTGAAACCGTCAGCACCTGACTGACACAGAACATGCAGTACTGATGTTTTTTAACTTTTTTATTTCGTTTTATTTGAAATGTGCAAGAAGAAAAAATCATCCTAACATATCCAAGAAACCCTCTGCACCCAAGCTGTGCACATAATCACTAATATGCATGTGGGTATACAGTATGTGTGTGTGTGTGTGTCTGTGTGTGTGTGTGTGTGTCTGTGTGTGTGTGTGTGTGTGTGTGTGTGTGTCGCCCTTCCCGGTCTTCCTGGAAGCAGAGGCGCAGGTTGTGCTGGAAGGTGGATAGTGTTGCCTAGTTGTGGCGTGGCTGTCAGCCTGCTGCTGTTGAGGATGGATGTGGGAGGCAGAGGGCAGGCGTATCACTGTGTCACCTCTCAGACCACCGGGTGCCACGCCCCGCAGTCGATGACACGTCCGCCTCCTCCTGCCTTAAAGACGGCCTCTTTCTCTTTAACTTTTCCTGCCCGGCTCTCTGATAAATGTCAACAAATTGATCACTCACTGAGGAGTTCAGTCTAGGTAGAGAAGAATAGACGTTTTGTGTCACGTGGAGATGCATCAAGAATCGGCTGCTGATCCATTTTATTTATTTTTGTTTGGTTTGTGTTTTCATCATTTTATGCACATTTATCCTTATTGTGTGAGACAAAAAGGAAACCCTGACAAATAGTTTTACTTCAGCAGCAGGTTGTGTTTCTATTTATAATTTTGTCTCTTTCTGTTAACCCTGTTATGGTCGACTGTACTAACATGTTTTGTTTTTTATGCTTCGGGTCAATTTCACCTGAACAGTAATTGATAATAATTTAAATGATTATCCAGCTTTAAATGTCTTTGTTGACTCCTTAAATTCCCCTTTAGATAAAACTATCAAATCAAATCAAATTCAGCCAAAGATCCCTAGCAAATGTGTGTAAAATGTCCGTATTTCTGCCATGTTTAACAGCTTAAACAGCCTGGAATGTAGAGGAAAACATATCATGTTCATTTTTATGTTTACCCAGTTAAATTAAGAAAAGCCGTTAAACATAAACCAAAAAAAAGTCATACTCTTATTCAGAGATGTCAAATTGACAACAAGGTTACAGGAGTGTTAAATAATGAAATAATGAAATTACAATGTTTGGGTCCTGATATGTTGTTAAAAAAGCTTCCTGCTGGTAAGTCAAACGAGGTTAACCGACACTGGTATCGGATATCGGGCAGATGCTACTCGAATAGCTGGATCGAGTATCGGTGACAATGGGGCCGGTCTATTCAGTTCAATTCTTCATTTTATACTGAAATGTTAATGGTAAAGTTTAACCAATTTGTTGCTGCATTTAAAAAGTTTTCAAGATTATAGAGAAGATAACCAAGTAATACCAATAACCAAGCAATAACTACATAACAGAACATGCAGGACTGATGGTTATTTAGCTATTTTTGTTTTATTTATTCTTTATTTTCTCTGTTACATTCCTAGAATTGGTGGACAATCTAATACATTGTATGTATAATGTATTATAAGGTTAGATTTTCTTTAATAAGAGTAGCTTTGCAGAGAGATAATGGTGCATAATCTGTGCACAATACAGTAAATGTCTGAATATCAGCTGCCTTGTCAGTTATCGCTGAATTTTACTATTAAAATCAGTATCGGCCTCAAAAATCTCATATTGTTCTGGCTCTAATTATCACCTTTAGTAATAAGAAATAATCAGACAAGACATGTTATATATTATGCACGCATTTAGAACAACCAAAATTCGTTTTTTTACCCAGTTACTCTTGCAATAACTACATAACAGAACATGCACTGATGTTTATTTAGCTATTTTAGTTTTATTTACTTTTTATTTTCTCTGTTTTATTTCTAGAATTGGTGGACAATCTCATGCATTGTATATATAATGTTCAATTGTCTTTGTTAAATGAGCTTTGTAGAGTGATAATGGTGCAAACCTGTGCACAATACAGAAAACTTTATAATATCAGTGAATTTATCTCTTTTAAAATCAATATCAACCTCAAAAATCTCATTGTTCTGGCTCTAATTATCACCTTTAGTGGTAAGAAATGATGAGACAAGACGTGATAAATACAAGCATTTAGAACAACCAAAATTATTTTTTTAACAAGTTGCTCTTGCAATAACAACATAACTATTAAATAACATTTGAGTACATTTCTATCTATGTATTAGTGTGTTATAGTCTGTTTTACAATGTGTCAAAAGTTGATCCATACTTAGATCAGTACTCAGTATATGTTGTTGTGTTTTCTTAATCTAGAAGAGGATTTCACTGAGCCAACAGACGAGAGCGGTGAGAAGAACAACAAACCAGGTCAGAACCTCATTACCTTTTTTTCCCCTGCGAATAATGAGAAAATGTCCAGCTCTAATAGTTCACGGCGAGAAAAGAACATTGTCTTGCTGTTTTATTTAAATGTGCCTCTCCTCTCAGCCCCGTCATCAGATTACGCTAACTACTACCAGTGTTTATGGGACTGCCAGGCCGACGAGCCGGACGAGCTGGACTTCCAGAGAGGAGATCTCATCTACATCGTTAGCAAGGTCAGCATCGCCATCAGCACAACAATAATCTGAGAGCTTATTTAAAATTTCCTCTCAGAATCCTGTGCTTTCTGGACACTAACCCTTTCTCCCAGTCTGTGGAAATGGGAGATTACTGTTCTGCAGCTCATTTCTAATGGATCCTGATTACACTCGTAAGACATAATTACAGGAGCAATTAAAGTAGTTTAAAATGAGTAAAATGCGATGCAGATGTGTAGAATATGTAATTATTTAAGGGTTAAACAACACCAGCGCAAGTAATCACTTTGCCCTCATTTACTTTGTGAACATGCTGATATCTCCAGCGTCTAAATTCCTCTGTTAGCGAGCGTTTGTGTCTCCATGCTGCAGTGAAGCACCAACAGTGGCATTGTCTATTCCCAGGCCACTAGGGTGAAGTGCCATTCGGGCGCTGCGTAATGGTGCTGTTGTTCATTATGGAGCCTCTATCACAGGGGTTAATTGAGTAGGCAGCCATGCGAAGCCCTTCCTTTCTGTTTGACACAAACTGCAGGTGAAGCCATCCTGCATCTCAGCTCTTTTTCTCTCAATCTATTTCCTCGTGTTTTATGGCCATCTTGTAGTTACATGCAGAGTATCTACCAGTGAAAAGCCACCCTACTGGAAATCAATGGCTTGTAATTTGGGCACTTTTACTCTGCAGCGGCGCACAGGGACTTGTTCCCAGACTGTTTCTATTGGCTGGTTTGAAATTGAATCATCATGTTCTCTGTTTAGGCTAAATTGTGTTGAAGAGCAGAGGGAGGAAGAATTTACAGTATATTGAGCCTTTTTTTGTTTTGTAATTATGTGCTGGAGATTGAGAAATTATTTATTCAACCTCATGATTTCCTGCATCTTTAATCAGCAGTTGCAGCAACTGAGTTTTAATTATTTGTGATGGAGCTCAGCAATATGACAAAATGCACTCACCGGCCACTTTATTAGCTCGCAGGGTGTACCTAATAAAGTGGTGGTGTGGTGTTCTGCTTCTGCTGTTTGACATGTGTTTGTTCAGAGTCTCCTGCAGACTTTGGTTGTAACAGTGGTTCTCTGAGTTCCTCTGGAACCAGTCTCTGTCTCCTCTGACCTCTGGCATCAACAAGCATCAACTCTCTGGATATTTTCTCTGTAAACCCTACAGATGGTTGTTAGATCAGCAGGCCAACAACCAAAGTCACGTTCAAAGTCACTTAAATCCCCTTTCTTCCCCGTTCTGATGCTCGCTGTGAACTTCAGCAGCTCATCTTCACCATCTCAATACATTATAATATGAAGGAAAAGTTCATTTCCAGTAGTTCAAGTCAAATAGCCCCAACCAAGTATTAAGTCATATAGATGGACATACTTTTCAGAGGCCAACATTTCCATATTAAACATACTTTTTTAAAATTGGTCTTTTGTAATACTAAATTTTTTTGAGACACTGAATTTTAGGTGTAAGCCATAATCATTATAATTAGAAGAAATTAAATAAATTAAGACATGAAATGTTTCATTGTGTGTGTAATGGATCTATATAATGTGTTAATTAAATAGTAAATAATGAATTACGGGCATAAATAAGCTTTTCTATGATATTCTAATATATTGAGATATACCTGTACTCTATAAACTACAGATGGTTGTTAGATCAGCAGAACCAACAACCAAAGTGACGTTCAAAGTCACTTAAATCTCCTTTCTTCCCCGTTCTGATGCTTGCTGTGAACATCAGCTGCTTGTTTTCACCACGTCTACAAGCTAAATGCATTGAGTTGCTGCCATGTGATTGGCTGATTAGATATCTGCATTAATGAGCATTTGCATAGGTGTACCTAATAAAGTGGCCGTTGAGTGTAAATCGTAAAATGATATAAAAATGTATTTTTCTATACCGTTTCTGTAGTGATGTGCAAAATAAATAGAGGCTGAACTCACGGCAATGTTAACGTCATTTGAACAACACTTTGCGTCGAGGGTGATCAAAGTTTTGATGCCAGTTTAGGGAGCCAGCTAATACAGAAACAAGTTGTCCACCGGCGACCGGTAGTTTCCTACAAGAAGTCATTCCAACTTGACAGATGCTTGTTTGGGGGATGCAGTTTGACACAGGAGCTGATTAGTGCACTAAATATTGGCTTTTGAAAGTGAATGTTTTTAAACAGTGAAAGAATAAAATACAATGCATGCATGTTCAAGGGCAGCATAACTTGTTTCTGAGGATCCACATTGGCCTGCAGTCTGCACTTTATAATAACAATAATAATAATAATACCTTTTATTTATATAGCACCTTTTAAAAACTTTGAACAACATTGTTTTATCTTCAGATCTTTGCACGTGGGAAAGCGAACCATAAAATCGATTTCTCTAACATACAATATATACACAAACAGGCTTTACCACGTTGTTGTTTCATATAGAATCTGTATTTATTAAATTACTAGAAAACATGCTATAAAACGATATAGGGCAGTCCGTGGCTTAGAAGTTAGAGAATCTGGCTTGTAACCAGATGGTTGCCAATTTAAATCCCAGGACTGCTGAGGTCTGTTGTGGGACTAATAAGGGAATATCTTCCTCTTCTTAATCTTATAGATATATATGTTGTTATTTAGATGTGAAATGACCGAAGATTTTGGTCAAGTAGTCCCGAATTCGTAGGCGTCATGATTATCAAAGTTCACAACTTTTGATATTGTGATGTGATTCAGTTTTTAGATTTTAAGGGCTGTCCCAACGAGAACAACAACTGTAATGATAACTATAACAGTGACTATATGAGCATCCACCCTGATGAACGATAACCTTCTGTAAACAGTCCAGCTGTGTCGAAGCCCAACATGTCCCTTTCTGCATTATCGTGTTTCCTAAATACACATTATCATTCACATTTTCAAATTCTTCCTTAAAAAGCTAGACTACATGATATCAAATGTAATATAACTCCCATACTTCTCTGGTATGTACCAAACTCCAAACGCCATATGGTCAGATTTTCGATTTTGCCGATCCTGCCTTCAGTTTCACTATGGTCATTTTCAGTGCAGAGATTAAATCATGACATCCCTGCTCATTTGTGATATATTCTAGTTTTAATGTTTCACTTTCATAATAAATTAAAAAAGTCAAGGTTGAGATGGATTAGCAGCATCAGTTTGTGTGGAAGGAAATGAAGCCTTTTTGTTTATAAGAGCAGATATGGCTCAGGTGAAATATGCTCTTCACAGAAGATGGACTTTTAATTGAGGCTCTCTTGGCAGTGCCAGATTAATGAGATGCCAGCCCTCTCTGTCTGTGCGTGCTGCTTGATAGGGGAAAATGTCAAAACAGCCATGTCCATTTTTCACGTGAGGATGACAAAGGCAGCGTACTTGGGGAAACAAAGGGGACCTGGCTCCGTGCTGGAGATCCGCCTCAAACAGCCTCAGCCCTGCCTGCCGGATTACCTTTCACTGTACAGATCAGATTTCTGCTCCGTCGAAGACCTTAAAAGCAAACGGAGTCCAGGTTGGAAGCTAGTCCTGCTTGTAGTATCTCACAATCTTAATGACACAGATTACTCTTGTTTTGTCAAGCTGTACGCTGAAGTCATAACACAGTGACAGACTACAGGAGAGTATTCTAACTATCCTCTAATGGATTTAAAGCCAGGGCCCGGCTGTAAATTATTTAGAGGTGATAGGAAGACGGCTTCCGACTGTTTTGGTTTCGTGTGACGACACCACTCCACCCGTGTCCCATTTTGCGTCCTAAAAGCATCGCATTCCCCCTCATGAATAGCATTATTTGGATTATAGCCTGTAATCGGCTATTTGTTTTAATGAGCCCTTGGGGAGGGTTTCCCCCGCGTCGTCTGTGTACACGCGAGGCCCCCACCGGCGCTCAGTTTTTACGGGGGATTCCTGAGAACCCTGACCTCGATGAGTGAAATACGGGCCCTTGGCTAGAACTCAACTCTGTCGCTTAACTGGGGACCCAGACACATGAAATGGCCGTAATAAAACCAGGGCCCATAAATTCTCTTAGAGGGTGGGAGGCCTGGTTGTCTGTGCTGTTATGTCAACACTGACCATAATTACAAGGTAATAAGGACACGCTCTAAGTGCTAAATCAATGGTGCTAACAAACTGTTATTTTTAAAGCTGGGATGTGATTGACTGCTGAAGTGCAGAATGGGATAGCCACAGGCGTGGTGTCATATGGCTGTGAACTGAGGAGAACATGCCGATTGTATAAAAGGCCCTCATCCATCATTATTGATCTCTCACTTACTGTAAAGTGGGGGCATTTTTACTGTATTTGTGTGTTTTTTTCCCCCCTTGTGTGTTGCTGCGTGTGTGTGTGTGTGTGTGTGCAGATATCTGTGTATCACTGACAAAGTAAATAAATTAGGAACCTCACAACTCATATGAATCCCATTAGTTGGAGAGAATTAATCTCTAAGCGTGCCTCTGCCGCCTGGTTTCAGCGATGCCTAACTTGCTTTCCGCAGAGCTGGATGGCGCGCTGATACATGAGGTAGGAACACACCGTTAAATCCATCTTGTGAGTTTTGCTCTGGCATTTCATTTCTGAGAGCTTGCATTTTTCTAATGCGCATTATAGCTTTACTCTGACATTCTTGTGTGTGGTGACAAATACCAGCAAGCTCTGTTTTCTGCAATATCACACACTCAGATTTTTTTAACTGGAATTTAAATTGTTGAGATGTTTCGCACGCTGCATCATAACATGCATAGAGGATTTACAACACAGTTTATCACGAGCTGTTGTTTCACTATACCCCGACACGTGTAATGCTGTGTACTTTGTCGGCCCCGTCCCACACTGAACCATAAGGTTGTCCTGCATTCTTGCCCTCTAATTTATGTGTCCAGAATCAAAAGACACGGGCTCTACAGGTCAGCTGTCACATTCCTGTATTCCCACAGGCACTCATGGAGAACGGCGAGATGGAGTGGGAAGAGATTTATGGCACAAACCCATCCAGGGTCCTTAAAACTCTGGCAAGCGCCGCTGCCACCTCTTCCTCTTTCTCTCCATCGCCGCCACTCACCTCTCCCCCCCCCAACCCCTCCTCTCGCTCCGCTCGCCGTCCAACCAAAACGCAGAGAGAGAGGGAGACGGGGCCAGCCAATCCGCTGCGTCTCCCAAAGCAGAGCGTCACGTCACATTTGGCCAAAGTGTTCAGCTGCAGCTGCCTGTTTGACACAATGAGAACATGGACACCACTGACACCTTGTGGCGGTTTCTGTCAGAGTTTATTAAATGACAACTTATACAAACACTGAAAGCTGATTTACAGCCTTATAGATTTACTCGCTGTGATTTATAGCCTCTTATAAACACGAGTTATGCCATTAAAATAAGAAATAAGACTCTAAAACTCATTTTGTGCTTAAATGACCACTGATATTCTGTCCAGGCTACCTGTGACAGTCTTTTTTTAGGGGCTTCTTCTCGGTTTAACAAGCCGGTTTGGGCCGCTGCCCACAGGTCACAGCGGCTGAATACGGCTGAAGAAAAGGAAAAGTGGGCAAACAATCAGATGGGAAAAGTCAAGCAAGAGAGACAAAGAGGGTGGATCCCTTTATTCTTTTGTGTGAACCCTGTCCCCCCTCTCCTTTCTCCTTTTCTCTGTCACACACCCATTTAAAGACCCCTGGCTGCTATTGTGGCCATAGACACCAAGACGCTATAGACAGGCAAGACATCCTATTCACCACCCAAAGTAGCAGGGGGTGAGTCTGGGGTTTGGGGTCATACAGGAGGCAGCGGTCATCCCCCGGTCGACTACAGTAGGTCATTATTCAGCCCAAGCCAATAGCCCAGAACCGCGTCCGAGCAACCCACCCCCAATCCATTCTGCTTAATTATTATAAATGAGGGGCGGCGTAAACAGCCATCATTACAGACACTCAGTGGCATACACAAATCCACTTTAAATTGCTATTAAGTTAAGGAGCTATCTGTAATCCCAGGCGTGCATTAGAAAGGAGCGAGTAGGTTTTCTTTTTATTAAATCTCATCGTCCCTAAGATATTTTCAAACGTTCTCATGCTCTGTCATGTTTCCAATTTGAAGCCAATTCACTGATTTAATTAAAAGCCCACTTGGAAAAAAACGGACACTAAGTAGCCATTTCGATTTCTGGTGGTGCAGAATTATCGTCCATATTTCTGGACGGATTTCGACAAGATTTCTCTTGGCTCCGAATCCTTATAACTGCCCCCGAAATAAGCCGGGTCATTGGTGAGGTGTTACCCGGAGCTGGCTAACCTAATAATAGCGGGGTTACAGATCAGATGGTGGGGCGGCTGTCTGCTCCAGGTCTCCATGTTTCTTTGTTAGAGTGACCGGTGATGGAAGAACTGCAGAGAGCTGCAGTGTGTCTGATGAGTCGATGTGGAGGAGAGAGAAATGCAGAGGAAAAAAAAAAAAAAAACAACAGAGAGGATGCAAGCGGAAAGGCTGCTACAGGAGAGATGGAAAGAGAGGAAGGGGGTTGGAGATGGGGGAGGAGGGAGGAGGAAGGGAGGGGAGGGAGGGGGAGAGATTGTAACACCCAGGCGGCGGGTTCAGCGGCAGGGCAATGAGAGACTTCCTGCGCTCCATCACGCCCAAGGCCTGCCTCAGTCAGCTGGTGGCCGAGGAAAGATGCCTCATGTGTCAGGCTTATTAGCACTCCCCCTAGTTTGTATGCATTTGGGATTGTGTGTGTGTGTGTGTGTGTGTGTGTGTGTGTGTGTGTGTTTCATCTGCGAGATGAGAAAGGAAAAGAGAAGAGGATATGGAGTCTGAATCGCTACAGAATTTAGCATTTTCACCCCCAAAAATAGGTGCATTTATTCCCTGACAGAGAGATCCATTAAAGCTGTGTTTTGTTTTTCGTGACACGATGGCGAGGAAGGCGTCGCCCCAGCCGCTTGTCTCACCCCGTTGTCTTTCAGCGCATCCACCCAACCTCGACTCACCTTCTTCTCCCCGCTTCAGGCTCGGGTAGCTGTCAATCCGTCCTCCGGTCGGGGAGCGTGAGCGATGGGCCTATCAGAATGCCACCATTAGCCAGCCCCCTGAGTGGTAAATAAACGATCGCGCCGGTACACTGCAGGTGTTGTCATGGCAACCCACTCGCAGTGCCAGCCCCGCCCACACTCATTCCCCAGCTATCTCGGCGGAGGAGTCACCGGGAGGTCAGCGAGTCAACGCGCCGCAGCCGCCACGACACGGCGCTGTTTACCCCCCCGCCCTCCTCCTCCCTCACACTCATCTGATCTGCATCCAGGTTGCAGCAAACAGCGTCTCTGATATGTGTCACCTCTCAGACAACACACTGTGTATCTGCTACGTCTTGTTAATGAGATGAAACCAGACGTTTCCCAGAACCCAGCCACTCGGGGAGTTGGGGACGCTTGATTTTCATCACCCCAGAGCATCTTAGAGGCTGCGTCTTCCATTTCAGATGAGCCGAGACACTTCTTCACCCCAGACTCTCACAACTTAAGATGCAAAATAAAATCACACAAAAAACAAATCAAACCTACGAGACAAAAAAGAGGGAAAACAAACAGAAGGAGGAGGACATTGTGGAGTTAGCATAGTTTTTGTCATTTGGATAATTTACTCTCCACGCCTCTTGGAATGTCCCTATTACAGCAGGTGTACTCTGGATGAACCCATTTCAAGTATGAGGAAGATGGACTCTGCACGCCTGACAGACTTCCACCGCCATTGGCGCCCACTCTGTGATGTAGCAGTTGTATTAAAATGGCGGCGCTGATAATCCAAAAGACCTTTCTCAGGGAGAATTTGAGACCGACTGCACAGATGGGCCACGGAGATAAATAAAACTCTCTGTCACTACGGTTGGTGGAATAGTGCTGCGACGCCCCCAAGGGAGAGAAAAACTGTTTCGCTCCCTCTCCGCGATGCCTCCCCCCCCCGTCCGTCTGTCTCCCCTCTCCTCCTCCTCACCAACGGGGAACCAGAGCCAGCTTTCCGCAACTGGGCTTTTCCCTTTCGCGGTCTTATGGGGAGCATAAAAAGGCCATTTCGGACTTAACTTTCCCCTGCTTTATGAGCTCAAACACACACCGAATTGTCAGTCAGAGTTTGTCAGCGAGCCAAGCATACTGGAGCGTCCCAGTGTGAGCTGTCAGCCAGGTTCGTAGGGGAAAACGATGAGGCCTGGATGGACAATCTGCTTATTGTGGGTACCTGTTTGTGCTGTAAGAACACTTGAGTCTCGCGGTTTATCACTTTCTAAGCGATCCATCCATCCTGGGCTGTCCAAACGCCTCTCATTAGCTGCAGGCCTCATTCCTCTGGATACAGAGAGGTGTCAGCTCAGGATGATGGGCTGAACCTCTGACAAAAAGCCCTTCATCATCGTGTCCACAGTGTGTGTCTTTACAACTAGAACCTGTTCGAGCAAGAAGTCAGACGTGTAGAACTTGAGTGTACACGTGTCTGCTTGCATGTACAGAGTGTGTGTGCTGTTCTTCATGAGCCATTCTCAATCTGCCGGGGAGCAGAGGAGAGAGGAGAGAGGAGCGGCCGGGCTCCTCGTTCAATCAGAGCAGGAGAACGACGGCCGGCTGGTGCCTCCTCTGCTCCGGCTGCTGGGCCTCGACGCCCCTCTGGTCTCGGGCCAAATATTGATCCAGCACAGATCTTGTTAGAGCCCAACTGCTGCGATCAGACCATCATGTGGCTGTTGGTGTGAATGAATGAAAGATTTTGTTATTTCAGTCTGACAGTGTAACACGAGAGATCTGAAATTTAGTTTTTAGAGCTGTAAAATGTGTCACACATGTGAAGTATCTACATGTTATTGATTCTTTATGATTTTAACTTTCGATTATTGTCTCAGAAATTGATCTCCAAGTATTTTGATAAAAGATTAATCCTAAAGTCATTTTTAGCCTCTAAAATCTGGAGATTTCCTGCTTTTCTCTGTTTTACATCATATCTGTTTTATGAATATTTTGGGCTCTGGACCGACAAAACAAGACATTTAAAGATATGACCATGACTGGTATGGACATGTTTAACTGGTTTCTCACATTTTATAGACCAAACAATTAATTTATTGATAATAACAGTAATTTTCTAGGCAAAAATGCTGTTTTCAGACTCTCGAATTTGGAGATTTGTTGTTTTTTTCTGTTTTATTTCACTGTAAACTGAATATCTTTGGTTTCTTTTCTGACAAATCAAGACATTTAAGGAAAGCAGCATGGACTTAGAGACACTGTGGTAGATATTTTGTAGATCAGACAATTAATTTATAAATCCAAACAGTAATTTCTTTATGCAAAAACTGTCCTGACCATGCTGTTTTCAGCCAGATGTCTTGCTTTTCTCTGTTTTATATCACTGTAAACTGAATATCTTTGAGTTGTAAACTGACAAAACAAGACATTTAAAGACATCAGCTTTTTAACTATTTTCTGACATTTTGTAGACCAAACAATTGATTTATTAATCGTGAGAGTAATTTTCTATGCAAAAAATGTCCAAAAATGCTGTTTCCAGCCTCTACTTTCTTCCTTTATATTAAACTGAATATCTTTGGGTTTTGGACTGATATGATTAAAACATTTAGAGACATCACCTTGGATATTGGCAATATTGGATGTAGATTTTTCATTAATTTCTTTATGTTAAAGTGATTTTTAAGCAAGAAAGTGCAGAAAATGCTGTTTAAATGCTCTCAAATAAGATTTCCTTTTTCCAAAACTACTAAAAGTATCTCTGTGTTCTGCAGGTCAGAAGCGTTAGGGTTCACTGAGTAATCAATTAATTGTGTATTATAAGTGTATGAATTTTATTTTGCATTGATCTCATTATGATTCTTTCACTGATGATTATATGCAACATAAAATCTTCACCGACCATTTGATTAAATTTATTTCTATATTTCCAAAAGGTTCAACACAAATTATAGAATGCAAAATAATTAATTCAGCCAACATTAATTAAACGTTACATTAAACCTGTTTAGAAGAGTGACGTTTATATTTAAGGTCATATTTTAGCCTCAAACGACAGCAGCTCACTGTCTTATTTATTTATTTATTTATTTTCAACATCTTGTAGGATACAAACTTGTTTTTAATCGTCAGTAAAAATGTATGTAATGCGTTTTATTGTTTTTCTAAACTATGCAAACAGAAGTTTTGTGCAAGTGTTTTTTTATTTTCTATTATTCTTTCTGCTCTTTATTTTTATTTCCTAATTTAATTAATTGAAATTATTTAAATGGATGCATAATACTTTGATGTTTTCTATAAAACGTCTAAATGATTACAAATGATTTGCTGAAGCTGCTGATTTTATTTTGTGCCCTAAAGGTTTTTAACTTCTGATGGTATAAAAATGAGGAATGTTATCAGCTTTATTGAGGTCTAATTATTTTAAGTTGCAGAACATTTAATGTTTTTTTTTTCCATCTTTGAATTTAAGACTCCTGTTTTCTTTTTAATCACAGAGCAGGATAGTTGAAGTCTTGCAGTAATTAGTCTGGGAGCAGGCAGGCTGTTGTTATGGCTTCTGAGCAGTAAAAAAAGTGCTTTTATTTTCGTCTCAATAGTGTTGTTTACTGTTGTTTTTCCCTATTTTTGATTAAAAACCCTGGAGGCTAATGCAGCCCGGTATCTATTAGACTATTCCACATGGCTGTTTCACAGGTCGGGTCTAGACTCCCCAGGTTTTCCTTCGCTAAAGTTGAGTTTATACAGTTTAAACTTTATTATTTCCACTGTAAAGGATCAGGGCCACGTGTAATTGCAGCTCAAATCATCCAAATGGTTGTTCTAATGTTAATAACACGAGACAAACAGTGCGCTCAAATCGAATAAAAGTGTGATCGGTGCTTAATCCTGCTTTGTTTGCTTGTCCTCGGACCCCTCAGAGACCGGCGGGTGTTTTATTTGTTCATTTTGGGTTGCAGGAGTACAACATTCACGGCTGGTGGGTCGGCGAGCTGAACGGCACCATGGGGATCGTCCCCAAGGACTTCCTGCACCCTGCCTACATCCTCTGAGCTCCAACAGGTACCCAGCCACTCTCTTATCATCAGCATTATGGACCATTACTGTGGCCTAATACACAGAAACGGTCCCCCTGGTACTCATCCAGATTGCCATTGAGGTATATTCAGTCGTTGACCTGCCATTTATGGCATCTGCTGGCTGGAAGAAGTACTGCATAAAGCTGAGAGAGCGGCCCGACGGCTGGGGATAAATATGTGCAACCAAAGCATGATTACAGCGCCGCTTGTCCTATTTAAGAAAATGATTCCCTAATACTGTTAGATAGGCTCAGCTTAGAATGAATACTGAATTATTAATGCGTGTTCTCAGATAGTGTGTTTATTTATTTCCATTTTATTTTACAGCTGCTGCTGCTGACGGCCTCGTCAGATAATCTGTTGTCATTTGAAAATGATCCTCTGTCATAAAACTGGAAGTTAAATCATGTAGATCTGCTGCAGGACACTATGAACCACTTTTACCTGCAATATTAACATGAAGACTAGAGTTAAACAATTAGAGATTTCTGGCTTTGTTCTGTTTTATATACTGGTGCATCTCAATACATTATAATATGAAGGAAAAGTCTATTTCCAGTAGTTCAAGTCAAATAGTCCCAACCAAGTATTGAGTCATATAGATGGACATGCTTGTCAGAGGCCAACATTTCCATATTTAACACTTTTTAAAATTGGTCTTTTGTAATATTCACATTTTTTGAGACACTGAATTTTAGGTCTTCATTAAATGTAAGCCATAATCATTATAATTAGAAGAAATTAAATACATTAAGACATTAAATGTTTCATTCTCAGTGTAATGGATCTATATAATGTGTTATTTCCATCTTTTGAATTGAATTACTGAAATAAATAAACTTTTCTATGATTTTCTAATTTATTGAGATGCACCTGGGATGGACTTTTTTATTTTTATTTATTTATTTTTTTTACTATTTTCTGACATTTTATAGACCAAACAATTAATGGCAGTCAGAAAATGTTGTGTTCAGACTCCATTTCTTGCTATTTTTCTGTTTTACATCACTATAAACTGAATAGCTTTGGATTTTGGACTGACACAAGACATTTTGAGACATCAGCTAGACTTAAAGAACCTGTGATGGACATTTTTGGACACTTTAAAGACCAAACAATGAATTAATAAATCACAACAGTAATTTCTTTATGCAAAAATGTCCTGAAAATGCTGTTTTCTGCCAGATTTCTTGCTTTTATCTGTTTTATATCACTGTAATCTGAATATTTTTGGATTTTAACTGACAAAACAATACATTTAAAGACATCAGCTTGGATTTGTAAACCTATGACATTTTAAACTATTTTCTGACATTTTGTAACTAGAATTAAACAATTAGACGATTTCTTGTTCTGTGTTATATAATATCAAACTGGATATCTTTTGACTGACAAAACAGGACAATCAAAGACATAAGCTTGGACTTTGTAAACCTGGGATTTTTTTTTTTTTTTTTTTTTTTTACTATTTTCTGACATTTTTTGACATTTTTTGTGATGTATTGTTAGAAAAAATTTTTACTTTCAAACTAGAGTTAAACAATTAGATGATTAATCAGTTCGTCAGCTGACAGAAAATAACAGGCAACCATTTTGATATTTGATTAATTGTTTAAGCAATTTATAAAAAATAAATGAAAAAAAGTTGAGGGTTCATACAGAGCCTTTAAAGTTTGGAAAATGTTTAATTTTAATCATTAATGTTTTCAGTGTTGGGAAAATGCTTGAATTTTAATATACTCCTTGAAAAAATGCTTAATTTTCAACATAATCTGGTGTTTTCATCTACACAAATAATTATAATTTTAATTATTAATTAAATACTCACAATCAAACATGCACAGTTAGTATGAACAACTGTTAAATAAAGTGTTTGTTGATGTATGTGGTAATAAAAATGACTTCTCTAAACATATTCTTGCATTTATAGTAAAAAATTAGATTAAATTGAATTACTGGCTTTAATAAAATCTGTCCAAACCCTGTTTATATTGTTATAAAGTGAATATATTTGAGTTTTTAACCACAGATTGGACAAAAACATGAATCTGAAGACGTCTTTGTGCTCTGGTAAATTGTCTTTTTTTTTTTTTTACACTTTTGTTTATTAAGTTTTTATTGTAGGTGTTAACTGAGAATTTCTTTACTGCTAAATTGTGATTTTTTTTTCATAAACACTTTATGAACTTGTGAACAGACTATTGAAATTGAACTGATTGATGCATTCTCACTGGTTAAAATGAAAATATGAACATTGTAAGTTGCTTATTTTCTGACATACATTTTTCTAAAAGCTAAATGTTGTGTACATTATGTGAAATATGCAATGTATCTGGAATTTTACGCACAAATACGCCAAAATCTTCAACAGCTTTTACTGCTTCTTTGTGATTTTTTTTTCAATTAAAATTCTGTGTAATGTCTCAGTTATTTAACCCTAAACCTTCAAACATATTTAACACACAAGGACAAGTGAAGTCTAAACTGCTGTTAAAAAAACACATCAACAACAGACAAAATGTGACTCATTTCTTCTCAAAACAATATTAGTTATGTTTGTAATTAATCCAATTTAAAAAAAAGTAGGAATATATTATTATAGGAAAGTTACATTTCATTTTAAATTTGGTAAAATGAATATACAGTCATGGAAAAAATACGACAAATATGATAACAAAAATCAGATAAGAGTTTAATTTAAGAGCTCATATCTAGACATTTTCCATGGTTTTCTTGATAATTATTTGGGTTTTTATGAAGAAAACCATGGAAAATGTCTAGATAATAATAATAATATGTTTTTATCCATGACTGTATATACTCCTCTTTAATACAAATTGCAGCTTTTATCCACAAAAAGCATATTATTTGCTTGTTTTTTTAATCATCCCTCTATGTTGATTTATTAAACTGTTTCATTTTCATCCACTAGGGGGCAGCATTGCTCCACAACCTCATCTTAAAATCAGCAGCTGAGTCGTGTAAAGACATGCATGATAAAATGAGTGACGTGAAACCACAGAAATAAACAGCCACACGCAGCACAGTTAAAGAAGAAAAACTATTTATTTGAAATAAAAGTAGATTCACATGGACACAGTCAGGTAGTTATCGATGCCCTTGTAGATCCACGTTATAAAATAAGTCTCCTTCAAAGCGGGGAACATTCTTCTAAAAAACGAATATTTTTAAAAGCAACAAAAAAAAAAAAAAAATACCTGTACTCATTTACAGTGTAGAAACAAAGAAAAACAACCCAGTACTTTACAATCCATCAGCTGGATCCGGCTGTGACGCACGAGGAGCGATGAGGCTCATTTCTATGATAAAAAAACAAAACTGGGTCCCTTTTAAAAAAAAAAAGCAACAATATTAATGACAAGCAGCAGCAGTAGTGTGTGAAAACAATGTCAAGGTCGAACTGCAGCCAAGGTTTTTAGACTAAATGGAATAAAGGCTGTGCTCACAAAGTATTCTTTATTAATATAATGTACCACGACCACCTTAAAGAGGCAGTAAAACAGCGACTGACGTGAACTAAATAACCTGTAAAAACATGTAAACAGCATATTAGACTGACATGATAAAGCTTAGTGTGCGTAAACTGTCGTGTCCTCTTATAAATCCAATAAAACAGCAGAAAAATGTTACAGAAATGACAAGAATGCACATTATTAAAGACAAAAAATTGCACAGGGGTCGTGATTTATATCCTGATCATTTGTTTACAATCATGTCAAATTAAATTAACAACCACATTTTTATTTGAGCTTCATTGGCCTGAAATGTTTATTTATACAACATCATTTTTTTCAGAGCAACGTTTGCCAAGAAGTAACCCTATTAGATGTTAACTTGGCCTCAATCCAGACACACTGCTCAACCAGTTTAATGTTTAACTCTGATACAGTTTGTCCTTCATAATTATACACACAACGTGCTGATTATTACAGGATTGTTGTGCAGCAGACACTTTTTTTAAGGGATCATTTATCAAAATTAGAGTAGGACACAGTTGTTGACTTACAGTGGGTTTTTATACGGTTTCACATTAACTGTAAATGTGTGTGTGTGATTCTCCAGTGACTGTCAGGATACATTTAGTTTCTGGTCACACTAATGTGTTTCTCCTGTCCACACTGACAGTCAGCAGATCAAAGTTTAACTCCAGTTAATCTGAGGCCTCGGAAGTCTGAGGTGAGACAGATTGAATTGGACAGTCTGTCTTCTTTGTATTGAATTGCCTCTTCTTGCTCAAATTGGGACCAAATAGGCTGTAACTTTGTTAAATGCCAACTTGATTTGTTTACTTTAAAGTGTGTAGGCTATATTTAGAATATTTTCGTCGATTTATCTTGACGTTAGACAGCCTTTTTTTATTTTTTCGTTGCTCTTTTCAAAGCCACCAGACTCCTTTGATAAAAACAGTAATTTTACCTCACAGAATGCAGGAGTTGCTGGTCCACAGCTGCTTCAATTGGTTAGTTTGTTTGTGTTATTGTGTCACTTTGGTGTTTTAAATGGTTAATTATGATTCACCAAAGTCACCAAATAACACAAACAAACTGACCGATCAACGCAGAAGTTGACCAGCAACTCCTGTGTTCTGTGAGGTAGAATTATTTTTTTTGTCAAAGGAGTCTGGTGGCTTTTAAGTGAGCGTACAGTCAGGGAAAGAATTATTAGACCACCCTTTCTTCAATTTCTTGTTCATTTTAATGCCTGGTACAACTAAAGGTACATTTGTCTGGACAAATATAATGACAACAACAACAATAGCTGATAAGAGTTTAATTTAAGAGCTGATATCTAGACATTTCCCATGGTTTTCTTCATAATAACCAAAATCATTATCAAGAAAACCATGGAAAATGTCTAGATATCAGCTCTTAAATTAAACTTTTATCAGCTATTTTTGTTGTTATCATTATATTTGTCCAAACAAATTTACCTTTATGCATTAAAATGAACAAGAAATTGAAGAAAACAATGGTCTAATAATTTTTTCCATGACTGTATTAAGAGGATAAAGTTTGGGGTTATTTCTGTATTAAACTCCTTTTTCTTACTGTCACTCCAATGCAGCTTTGTCTGGAGAAAAAAAGGCAAATCAAGTCTATTTAGTACCTTTTAGTACCTATTTCAACCTGTCAGATTACTGAAGACTCATTATTACTTTTAACTAAACTACTGTAGATTTGGATGATTTAAAAGTCTCTTGACGTCAGTATGGACAATAGCATCAATTACTGAAACCAAAAACTCTTTCAAAGTGCAATATGACCTGTGAGTGTTAATATAGACTTGGAAAAAAGTAATCTGTCCTCAAATTCAAGTGTACATTTATGTAATTGTGTCTCCCAACTGATTTGTTATTTAGCTTCTCCAAAAAATAACAGAGCAATCACATTAAAAGTTAAAATGTCTGAAATCACATTGAATGTTAACACAACAATAAAACCTTTTAGCTCTTTATGTTTGTTTATATATATTAATATATGTGAGAGTAAATCAACTCAGATGCTTCAGTGAGCGTGAGCGCCCTCTGCTGTTCCCAAAACAGACCGATCCAAGAGGAGTGTACCTGAGTGTAAATGAAGATTTTAAAATTAAATGAACACTATCTTTTTTTAAAAAGGAAGTCGAGCTAAAACATGTGAGACAGAGCGGATCGTCTGCATTGTGAAAGTGGTGTATAATGAACAGATTTGTTTGTTTTTCTCCAACTTCCAGGATCCATTTCTCTCATTCTGCTGTTTAACTAAAGCTCCTCCACCTCAGGAGTCTCCTTTGGGGTTTCCTGCTCCGTACGTTTACATTTCTAAAATGCTAATATCACTATTTTCAGTCAAATCTCCACCTGTTACGGCCGAGTTAAGGTCCAGAGAGTTACTCAAGTCACTGATGTTGGTGATGTAATGCAGGTCGTCGTCCTCCTGCACCGACATGTCCTCTTTGTCCACGGGACATACGTTCATGTGAAGGTCCAAAATGTTTCTAGTGGAGCAGTGAGTGATGTCCTCCTCTGTCTGTATGTAGCCGTTTGCAGCTTGGTTCACCTCCTCCTCCTCCTCCTCCTCCTCCTCACAGGCGCTCTCTTCATCGCTCACCTTGACGATGCTCTCGTTGGAAGACGAGCTGCTCTCATCGTCGCTGTCGTCTTTGGTCCTGACCAGATCCTGATCCTGTTCCACTTGGTCCATCCGTTGCACGACGTCCTCGCAGCTGCTTTCTTCTTTGCTCTCAGATTCATCCAGACAGCCGACATCTTCAGCCTCGGTGCTATCAACACGTTCCAGACCCTTAACTTCAGAGATCACGTGATTTTCTAAAACCGGCTTCTCCGAGCAGACGACTTCCAGAACTTCCTGAGATTTAGAGTCGCTTTCTGCTACCTGTTCCTTCATTTCACTATCCTTTATATGTGAAGTTTCTGCAGAATTCACACTTTTTTCTGGCTCAAGGTCGATCTTTTCTTTCTTAACCTCTCCAAAACTTTCCGACTGATCCTCCTTTTCCTCCGTGTCTGGAGAAGGAACACTGCTTTCTTCTGTATCATGCTCGAGGTCATGAACTTCTGGGATCACATGATTTTCTAGATCTTGCTTCTCAGAGCAGACGACTTCCAGAACTTCCACGCTTTCTGTTACCTGTTCCTGAAAGTCACCCTCCTTTAAATTCACACATTTTTCTGGCTCAGAGTCAACTTTTTCTATCTGAACCTCTTCAGAACTCTCACACGGACCCACCTTTCTCTCTGTGTCAGAATCAGAAACAGTCTTTTCTTCTGTTTCGTGTTTGAGACAACCAACTTGATTTTCTACAACTTGCATCTCAGAGCAGACGACTTCCAGAACTTCCTCCTGAGATCCGGCTTCACTCTCCTTTAAATCTAAAATTGCTGCAGAATTTGCACATTTTTGCTGCTCAGAGTCGACCTTTTCCATCTTTGCCTCCACAGAACTTTCCAACTGAACAGTCTTTTCTTCTGTTTGTGATCTCAAATCGCTCTCCTCTCTCTCTGAACACTCCTGGAACAAGCGGTCTACTCCACATTTCTCCTCAAAGCCGGTCCCCATGGGCGAGTGCACCTCCACGGCTGCCTGGATCTGACAGCTCCTCTGCTGCTCGTCTGTGAGGCTGAGACTCTCGGGGACGTCGCCCAGGAAAAAGGTGGCCTCTCTCGGGCCGCTGTCCTCCACTACGGCCTCCAGGTGGTTGTTCTTCTGAAGGACCCTGATGGAGGATTTGTCCTTGTACTGGAACTCCTCCGTGTCCTTGTCGCAGAGCTCCAGTAAACCTTCCAGAGGGTCGGGGTCGGCACAGGTCAGCAGCTCAGGGCTGAAGGACTCTTGAGACTGGAGGACGGGGAGATGAGGAGCCGGGCTGTGGAGCGGAAAAAAATACTTTAACTACAATAGAATACAGAACTTGTATAGTATAATATAATATTAGTTCAACTTTGGGTAAATACCGATTCACGTTCTTGCAAAGAGATTACAGTTGAAACTAGAACATTTCTAAAGAAATGTTGAGTGTGTTTGACTCTGGCCCTCGACTCTCACCCATACATTATTAACACTGCCGAGTAGTTTACAGGATATTATTTCAACTGTTGCTGAGGTATGTGACAGATCAAACTTTCAACATGTCTGTCTGTCCTGTCTGTGTGTGTGTGTGTGTGTGTTCTTGTATTTCCTACATAGTGAGGACCGGAACATGTTTTTAACCAACAGAGTGAGGACATTTTTGCAAAGTGAGGACATTTTGGCCAGTACTCACTTCTTTAAAGGCTTTTTTGAGATTTCAGACTTTGTTTTAAGGGTTCAGGTTACATCAGGTTTATGTTAGGGTTGGATATTTTAGTGGTGATGGTGAAGGTTGGGTTAAGGGTTAACTTAAGGGGCTAGGGATTAAGGTTATTATAGTTAACGAAAATTAATGAAATGACCAAAACTAGAATAAAAAAAACATTTTCTTTAACGTTAAATAATATATATATATATACAGGACAGGCCAAAAGTTTGGACACACCTTCTCATTCAATGCGTTTTCTTTATTTTCATGACTATTTACATTGTAGATTCTCACTGAAGGCATCAAAACTATGAATGAACACATGTGGAATTATGTACTTAACAAAAAAGTGTGAAATAACTGAAAACATGTCTTGTATTTTAGATTCCTCAAAGTAGCCACCCTTTGCTTTTTTGATAGCGCTGCAAACCCTTGGTGTTCTCTCAATGAGCTTCATGAGGTAGTCACCTGAAATGGTTTCACTTCACAGGTGTGCCTTGTCAGGGTCAATTAGTGGAATTTTTTCCCTTATTAATGGGGTTGGGACCATCAGGTGTGTTGTGCAGAAGTCAAGTTGATACACAGCTGTTAGAATTCATATTATGGCAAGAACCAATCAGCTAAGTAAAGAGAAACGAGTGGCCATCGTTACTTTAAGAAAGTAGTGCTGCGCCAGATGACCTGGCCTCCACAGTCACCAGACCTGAACCCAATTGAGATGGTTTGGGGTGAGCTGGGCCGCAGAGTGAAGGCAAAAGGGCCAACAAGTGCTAAGCATCTCTGGGAACTCCTTCAAGACTGTTGGAAAACCATTTCAGGTGACTGCCTCTTGAAGCTCAGCAAGAGAATGCCAAGAGTGTGCAAAGCGGTAATCAGAGCAAAGGGTGGCTACTTTGAAGAAACTAGAATATAAGACATGTTGTCAGTTATTTCACACTTTTTTGTTAAGTACATAATTCCACATGTGTTCATTAATAGTTTTGATGAATCTACAATGTAAATAGTCATGAAAATAAAGGAAAAACATTGAATGAGAATCTGTGTCCAAACTTTTGGCCTGTACTGTATATATATATATATATATATATATATATTTATATTTATTTATAAATATTTATATATTTTTTTATTATTATTTTTTTCATCAAGCTTCGTAATTTAAGTTTAGTTATTTATAGGTTTAACCCATTGACGCCTAAAACTGCCTGTAAAACCTCTGGGCGATTTTAAAATCAGCCCCTAAAACTTGAAGTTTTTCTGGAAATTCAACAGAAGTGTCAACTCTTCCTACTAAATAATAGATTTTTCAGCCTCTGTAGCAGATAGAAATGAAATTCAAAAAGTATTTGAGAGCTTATATAAATACTACAAAACGACGTATCCGCTTTCCAGGCTTCAATGGGTTAAGAGGGAGGGTCGCTTATTTTAACTGTTTCTTGTACTGTTCTTTCTTTATGATTGTATGTTTGTAAGTGTATTTCAGGTTGAAAAAGCTGAGTTAGATCCAATGCAATAGTAACAAAATCCCACAAACTGCAGCTCGAAAGGTCAGTTATTAACATCCAATTAATTCTGTTTAACCTCTACAACTTGAAGAAAGAAAAGTAAACTTTATATTCAATATTCAAACATTAAACCCATATGAGGCTCCAGTTTCGGGCTGTATCGAATTAAAAAAGTAACTTTTCAAAAGGTTAAAGAATAAAGCTTTTTTTTTTTTAATATGTGGTTATAGATATGTAATTTATGGCAGCCAGCAAGAGCGTAAAGACAGTTTTTTAAAGACTCAATGCCAAAAATATGGATTCAAGCTGACTATTTACATAATCATATAAAAACGTGAATTTTGGAAATGAATACATATACATACATATAAATATACATATAAATACAATACATTTTGACTTTTGGACTTGGACTTTTGGACATATCCCTGGATATACTGGAAATTCTGTGAAATTAGATTCCAGTGTTGGCTGCGTAGGGTTGTATGATCATATGATCCAAATAGTATTAAACAATAAATCATAATAATAAATGTAGCAACTGTGCAGAAATACTGGATTTAAATAGAAAACATTTAGAATTTGAACGTCAACATTATAAATAAAGCTTCCGTCTATTCCCTGCTGCTCTAGTCCTGTTCTAAGTATTTGAACCTAAAACTTATTTGCTAATGTTTCTGAATGTATATCTTAAAATCTATAAGCATTTTTTAAATAAACATTGAATTGAATGGGTGGCACTGTTGAGAAATCGATCTGACTGCAGCACATTTTGGTGGCAGTAGGACAGATAAAGCACGAGGAACCTTAACCCATAAGAACCCAGACCTAGTTATCCTTAAAGGATGTGTTCTATAAATGGACCACATAGAACACATTTCTGATGTTTTTAAAAAAAATACTACCCCTAAATGTCAAATGATCTGTGATGTGCCATATACGTTACAATTGGCGTTTATGGTATTTATGTTTATGATATTTCTTATTTTAAAATAGAAAAAAACTAGACACATTTTCTGCTTACAGAGACACAAATGTGCCTTTTTCTTTTGCATCTCCATAACATATATCAAAATTTTGACTTTAATTTGTTCAAGAAATATGGTCAGAACAAGTTAAATGCAATACAGGACGCCCTATTAACGGAATAGAATTGTTAAATTGGTTTAAACTTAGCCTAGTAACAAGAAATAAGCTTTTTGAAAATTTTCACATTTCTGTTTCCAGTCACAGCCACATTTTGGAGAAGTCACTTCTTGTCAAAGTCACATGACCACCACACCAGGGTGATGAGTATGTGTCGCTTAGGGATTTAATGAGTTAATGTAAAGCATAAAGCTGAATATGGGAGATTCTAGAAGATTTAAAGTGTTTGTTACACAGGTGTCACCAAGGGTTCTTATGGGTTAAACAAACAGAAATGATTTCCACACTCCGTCTACGAGCAGCTCTCACCTCTCCATGGACTCGTAGGAGACGGTCAGACTGGGCTCCTTGATGACGTCGTCCTCCTGCGCCTGAGCGAAGCCCCGGTTGGACGAGGCGTAGGTGAGGATGGCGTCCGTCACCGAGTACGGCGTGTGTCCCTGCACGCAGTCCTCGATGTGACCCACCGGCAGCTGAGTCTGCAGGAAGAGGTGCAGCTGGCTGTCTGACAGGCACACCGTCATGTTCACCACGCTGCCGGGAGGAAGGGATCCGTCGTTATCATGATAACTTGCATTAAAAAAACGTTGTTTTTTTTACAGCAAATAATAAAGGATGAGCAGATCTTACCTGTCCAGGAAGGTCTGCAGTCCTTTCCGTCTCTTCTCAAGGAAATCCTCATTACTGAAGGAGAAGAAGCACTTTCCTGGAAGGTCTGGGACCGGCCTGCAGGTCACAACAAGCAGCCATGTTTTAGATATTTGCTTCAATAAATCCGATACAAAAATGCCATGTAAGTGAACTTTTTGTCATGAGAAAAGACATTAAAAGATTAGAACAAAGGGCTGTAGAAAATGTCCTTTTTCGTAAACACTTAAAGCTTCAGTTTAGGTTTTCACATGAAGCTATAAATATCTAAATGATTCAGGGGATCAAATGAAAATCTACTTTTTAAATCAACTTTCTTTAATATATATATATATATATATATATATATATATATATTCTGATATTGTAATAACATTTTTATTACATTTTCAGGAGTTTTTTTTCTTCAAAACTGATCATGTGATACTTGACAGATAATGTAATACATATGTTCATTCAGAATCTAAAATGTAATAAAAATGTTATTACAATATCAGTCAGGAAATTTTATTACACTATTGGTGAAGTTATTACATTATTGGGTTTTATTACATTTAAGTTAAGTGCAAATTTTATTACATTTTCAGGCATTATCAGGAAATTATTACATTATAGGGTGCTACAAGCCTTCTGAGTGCCACTACAGAGTAAAATCTGCAAAATCTATATAGAGAAGTTCTATTTTCACTCCAGCTCAAACATTCACTATATATTGGTCATTTTTCTTTTAAAACGGGTAACATCATATTTGTCTTAAAAATCCCATATTGGTCGTATAGTAGCAGATACTTATATAGTAGCAGAATATTTATTTGCTCTCCCTCTTCACCACAGCAACTTACACTAAACCAGAGTTCTTCTGCAGCTTCTTCTTCAGCCAGACGAACTCGCTGTAGCGCCGCCGCACGCACGACGTCTTCGCTGTGAACGCTTTACTGTTCGTCTGGGAGTAAAAAAAACATGTATAACAGTCAGGAACACTAGATTATAATACAACGCTGAAGTATGAGACAGTGTAACATCCAGATAAAGTAAAGACTGGCAATATATTGTTTAATATCAATAAGAAAAATGCAAATAGGTCAACTATTTCCTCCTGTTCATGTGACAAAAACTACAGTGAGCAGCTGTTTTGGAGCCTTTTTAAAAAGTTAAACGTAATATTTGTGACTCTTTTTTAAAGATTTGCGTCTTCAGGACGAACCAGTGGGTTTGGGGCTTGTTTCTGGGCTTTTCATGGGATTTGCTGACAATAAGAAAAAAGTATAAGATAAGATGAAATAGCCTTTATTGTCATTGTACAGACACCTATATAAGAAAATTTGGAGTGCCACAACTGAAGAAGGATTAGGGATAAACAAGAATAAACACATAAAACTAAAATAAAACACTTAGAACAGGACAGAACAACTGCTGCTAAAGTTGTAATACATTTTTTTTAAAAAGGGCAGAAGTTCATATTAACACCAGTCTCTATCTTTTATCTTGACAATTATTCACAATGAATCTGCTCGTCTATTCTTGGGCCTGATGCTGCAGCTGGAGCAGCTCCACTGCTGCAGAACTAAATCATTCTCACATGTCACATTGGTTCCAGTAACGTGTGACTCGTCAACTGATGTTTGCAGAACGAGCTTCTGTCTGACAGACTCAATCAATTACTAACAGCTGCTTCACTTCTCGAGTCATTAAAACAGATTCCATTAGAGGGTGGAAGTCCTCAGTTGATTCCTCAACAGAAAAAATACATCTGCGACTATTTAAGTCACTTTTAAAAAGGGGACATATTGTGAAAAACTGACTTTTTCAGTTGTTGCGCTCAAACATTTTGGCATCTTGCGAGCATACCAACCCACAAACTGTGGAATGAGGATGCCAAGTCAGTTTTTTGTGGGCTGCCTGGATAAAAAACAAACCTCCTTTCCTATGTCACTGCAGGCTTGTAGAATATACAGCCCCCCAAAATAAAGTGTTTTTTTTACATTAAAACAGGTAAAAAATACAAAGCATGAGCATGAAAAAGAGCATACTATGTCCCCTTTGAGCAAAAATAACTAATATTTGCTGGTTCCAGCTTCTCAAATGTGAGTATTTAATGCTTTTCGTTGTCATACAGTCATGGAAAAAATGATTAGACCATTGTTTTCTCTAATATCTTGTTCATTTTAATGCTGGTACAACTAAAGGTACATTTGTTTGGACAAATATAATGATAACAAAAATAGCTGATAAGAGTTTAATTTAAGAGCTGATATCTACACATTTTCTATGGTTTTCTTGATTATGATTTTGGTTATTATCAAGAAAACCATGGAAAATGACTGTATATGATCATAAACTGAACATCTTTGGGTTTTTGGACAAAAAGAAGATGCACCCTTGGGCTGTTGGGAATTATAAGAGGCTTTTTTCACTATTTTCTGACATTTTTTAGACAAAGAAATGTGTCAGTTTATTGAAAAAATTATTTGCAGAATAATTAATAGAATTCTAGGTTGCAGTATCTCATTTAGCCCTGTTTAAACAAGATTGTCAAGTTTTAAAACGCAGGGAAAAAAAGGGAATTAAATCGTGCTTGCATGAGCGAAAGAAAACGAGAACAGATATTTTGTTGGCAGTTTCGGCCACAGAGAGCTGAAAAATCTGGAAAGACTTCTGTTTTAACTTTCTCGATTTTAAGTTCTAAACTCGTGCACATTTGTCTTTAAAAACCAGCAGCGCATCGATGACAGCCGACATGATGCAAAGCTCATGTGAGGTCACCTGATCTCAGTGGATTTCATGAGTCAACACCAAATAAACAGGCGTCTGCATGGAGACTTGGTGCTGACGCAGCATTCCTGACAACACGAACATCCTGTCCAAACACAATGTAAGGAATCCTTCCTGCTGCTGCAGCTCTACACACACTGGAGTTAGATTAGGCTCAGATTGGGAAATGGTCTCAAAAGTCTGATGGTATCTGAAGCTCCAGGGCATAAAATCCTCCTAAAAACTTTGAGAGTATTTTGAAGTATTAGACAGGCTTAATAGAAAACTGTGTGTTTGTAGAGAAGTGTCACAAACTTACACAAAGGTATAAAATTATAATTAATTCTTAAAATCTGGTGGGAAACTCTCTGAATATCATCAAACGGTCTTATTTTAAGGTTATTAGAATCTAAAAAAATTGTTTTAAATCATGGTTGAAAGAAAATAAAGTGAGAGACCATACTCTAATTTATTTAAATAATCAGAAGCGTACTTTGTTTTATATTTATGTATTGTTATCCTTGTTTTAAATTATTATATGTGTATTTTTTATGTTTGCACTACTAGTTTTTTAGTTTGGTCTTGGCTGTTTATTTGTATTTTTATTTTTTACTATTTTTTTATTGTTATCTTTATTCTATTCCATTTTATTCTAATGTTATTACCTTATCTGTTTTACTCTGTACTTGTGCCGCTGCAACACCTGAATTTCCCCAATAAAGGAATATCTTATCTTATCTTTTGTAGCTGTTGTTTCTGCAGTTGAAAATTAGCAAAGGCGGCTAAATCTGCACACTTAAAGAACTGTCTATTAATGTGCACTGTCCCTGTTACGTTTAACTGTATAAATAAATAGACACATAAACCACAAACTTGATTTTAAATCACATTCTACATCATCTCTGTGTAAAACAAGCTTACAATGATGACTGTTGACAATTATTTTCCTGGAATAACTTCAGAAAATAGAGAAAAATGCCTCTTTTGATCTACCATAGCCAAACATGTTGTCTCATACAGTCATGGAAAAAATAATTAGACCATTGTTTTCTTCAATATCTTGTTCATTTTAATGCCTGGTACAACTAAAGGTACATTTGTTTGGACAAATATAATGATAACAACAAAATAGCTCATAAGAGTTTAATTTAAGAGCTGATATCTAGACATTTTCCATGGTTTTCTTCATAATAACCAAAATCATTATCAAGAAAACCATGAAAAATGGCTAGATATCAGCTCTTAAATTAAACGCTTACAAGCTAAACTCTCATTTTTGTTGTTACTATATTTGCCCAAACAAATGTACTTTGTGTGTTTCTTTTATCTGACCAACAAAAAGCAGCAAATCTTCCCCAGGGGAGAAGCTGAAACCACTAAATGTTTGGCATTTCTGCTTGAAAACGGCCTGAAACTGTTAACCGACTGATCTTTTCAGCTCCCGAGCAGCTCAAGTGTTAATACTCACATGTAGGAATATTTTATAATCCACATATGAATTCCACGAGCCTTCATTCTGCAAGCGTGGATCTTGGACCCGCACTGCAACAAACTCCTGCAGAGGAGAAACAGAAACAAGTTAGAATAAAAAAAAACTGTTGCTTGTGTGTCAAAGCAGCAGATAAAAATCTGCAGTAAATAACTGAGACACACGAGGCATGCCAACTCTTCAGAGTTCTCTCTTCTCTCTGATGATTTACAACAATGGAGGCTTTGTTCTTTGACATTTATTAAGTGGAAGGTTTTCACAAACATATTAGACATTAATATATCAAACTAATGTTAAAAAAAAAGAGGGAAAATGATTTACTTACATCTTCTTCTTGGTTGCTGATCATCCTACCGAGTGCTGCACTGCAAAGAGAGAACAATCAATGAGGAGGAAGTTCAATAAAAAGATCAAACTGTGTATGTCGGCTGGACTGTTGTCATGAGCTGATGACTCATCCTCCGACAGAGAAAACCCACTGAGTCACTCTCACAGCTCTGTACCACCCAGAGGTTAGAGGTTAGACTCTTAAAGAGTTTACAGCAGAGTAACCTCTACTAGTAGTTTGTGAAAGTCTCCATTAGCAGCCAGATACAGTCCAGCTGGGACACCAAGACTCATTTAAATGACCGGTAATATGAGTCTGACTCACCATCATAAGCCTGCAGAAACACAAACCAGTGATCAGGAAGAGCAGAAAGGACGAGCATCAGGGCTGCAACAAACAATTACTGACTGATCTGTTTACTTTTCTTAAATCAATAAAATCAGTTTTATCCAAATCAAATCATGTTTATTTGTCACAGACACACTATACACAGTATGATAGTAGTGGAGTTAAAATCATTTGTGCAAAGCTCCGGAAAGCAACTAACAAATAGAAAAATATATTATTTTTTTTTACAAAATAAACAATAAAGCAATGTAGCAGTAGAGCTGTAGAAAAATAATCAACTTTTGAATTAATTTTTCATGGCAAAAATGCTGTTTTCAACCTCAAATATGGAGATTTCTTGCTTTTTTTTATATACCATTAAAGTGATTGCATTTGAGTTTTAAACTGACAAACCTGGACATTTAAAAGACAATGCCTTGGACTTTTTAATGTTTTCTAATATGATATAGACCTAACAATTAATCTGTTCATCTAGCAAATAACTGACAGTTTAGTTTATAAATTACTTCATTTTTAAAGTTGCAGCCCATCAGTAAGTTTCAGAGAAATGAAACAGTGGAACACTACACCTAGTACATATCGTATATGTAATAGATTGTAGTTGGACGATAAAATATGTGTAATAAGTTATAGACAGTGAAAGTATATACAATACAAATATTTATAATAAAGTCATAAAATAGAAAAAAATAGTCTTTTTTTTTTTGCCTGACCACACCCCTCACAAAAATAAAATAAATAATGTAAAATATCACTATATAAATGCAGAAATATCCTCCTTTCATAACATTGAACTGGAGGATATATGGTATTGTTACTTGATAGGTTATAGACAGAAAGTATATACACATTTTAATATAATAAAGTCATAAAAAAGAAAAGAAATGTCAAAATTGTTTTTTGTCTGACGACAGCCCTTCTATAAGTAAAAAATAACATAAAATGGAATTATATCAATACAGAAATAGAGCAAATCACATTGCAGAACTGGAGGATATTATGGAATTGTCCCTTTATAAATAACTTAAACAAGTGATGAAAAGTCAAAATAGCTTTCAGATAATCGACTGATAAAACAGTATGATAACAGATAAACTAACTTCCATCACCACGTTTCTTCCACTTCAACAGCGATAATATTCTGAATTTAACAGCTGGTGGATGATGCCAGTTATCCAGTCTAATGGTACGATGTAAATACACTAAAATGAGAATAAAGATATATAAGTTAACCCCCCTACCAGCTGAGGATGAGACCTGAGTTGTCTGGCCTCAATGATCACACTTCTAAACAAACAAGTTAGCTCCAGAAACATCCGCTAAATGCTGCTCCCTGTCGAAAACTACTTACTTCCTGAGGTGTGTGTCGGCTGCTGGGTTCCTCTCCAGCCGGCTGGTATCGATGTTGTCTCGCTGGTCGATGTTTCTGCTTTATTTCAGCTAAAAATCCTCAGATAAAGACGCTTGTTCACTCCTATCTCCATTTCGCAAGTCACAAGCACCGCGGCTACGTCACACCGTGACGTAACTGCTTCCGGTAAGTGTTCTGGGTGAATGTAAAGGGCGGGAGGGGGCGTGGCCTGAGCATTTGTAGTTTATTTTGTTTATTTATTTATTTTATATACCGATGTATTATTATTTTATAGTATTTTGTTCGGTCCACAATGTTTTTTTCAGTGAAAATTATATATATATATTTTAACATTTTACAATTTTATATAAGTCTAATTAGGTGATTTACTTACATTTTTAAAAAATGAAAAAAAAAAAAAAAAAAAAAAAAAAATATATATATATATATATATATAGAATATATATATATTTATATATTTGCCATTTATTTGTATGTATTAATACTTATAATAGATAAGATCTAATATATTTATTAATATGTAATTTTTATTAATTCACAGACTTATTATTTCATGGTATTTTAATCTTATTCGCTCAGGAATGTTTTGGGGTTTCTTTTAAGGAAATAAATAATAAAATAAGATGTATTTTAACAAGAATACATAAAAAAATGTATAAATAAAGGTACAGTAAGTCAAAATGATGAGATATTCAGTCAAAATTATATTTAGAATGCATTGCATTTTATATATGTGTACTGCAGGTTGGATGATTTACTTCCATTTAAAAAATAATAATAATGATTTTAATTATGTTTTTATATATTTTTCCCATGCATTTTTATGTAACATTTTTTTTAGTTTATGAGATTTTTTTTCAAGAAAAGAAAAGAACATGCGTTCAAAATATTCCTTTAGTTGGCAATAATTGTTTCCATTTTTCCAATAATGTTGATTTTTATCATTTCAGAAAAACACCAAATACTTGAATGAATTAATTAATATATTTTGTATGTAAAAAAAAAAGTATATAATAATTATTTTATTCATTCACATACGTATTATTATTTTATAGTATTTTAATTTAATACACCCCGATTTTTTAAATTAAATTGAGTATTCATGTTGCCTTAATTATACAGTATGTATAATAACATTCTTGTGCAGAATTAATTGCATATATTTATTTATATGTTTGTGCCTGTGAATGGACTGCTTGCTGTCTCATATGAGACATTATAATGCCCCATTGGAATGAATGAAGCGCTGTGTTTATCTTCTGTGTTTATAACTGTATGTATGGCAGCAGTGTGGACCGGTCCTCCTCCTCACCCGCAGATCTACAAACCATCCGCACGCAGCGCGCCCCGCTCTGGTGACGTAGACGCGTAAATCCAGATGTTGTAAAGATCTGCCAAAGCTTTTTTCTTCTTCTCCTCTCACAGCAGACAGACGAAGGGGCGGAAACGACACATTGCACTGTAGCCGAGCTAACGGCGGTATTTAACAACAAACCGGGACAAACAGCGGCGTTATCATAGTATAATCACAAAGGCAAAAGCTGTGTTTTTAGTATATATTTTCGTTCGGGTGGACGTTTTTTAAAAAAAAATATTTAATTTGTAAGTCATCGGTGAGTGGAATTTTTATCTTCCCTCCGAACGTTATTTCGATTGTGCACGAGACGAACGTTTAGATAGCCGTTATGTGTGTCTTTTCAATGGGGGTGAACACTGACGCTTGTTGAGCTAAAAGAAACGTGTGTTAATGATTGTCTTTGTATTAAAATCACCCCGGTGTGTGTTACATTAGTTGCTACAGTGAAGGCAATATGGAGGAGACAGCAGCTAACTAACAGGCTCCTCGGAGGCTTTGTCGTGTTTTCTTCTGAAGGCTCGCTAACGGTAGCAGCAGCCCCGCCCCCCTACACTAAACTGTGTTTTAAATCACCACATTTAGTAGTTAACCCTTTGATGCTCAACATATAAACACCTTCTAATGCATAACATGGGTCTAAAATGACCCGCATTCATTTTTTATATTATGTCATGCTGGCTGTGTACGAATATCTTTTTTTTTATTACAATAGATCATTATATCCATTTTTCCTTTCATACTTTATGAAGAACAATAGTTTTTGTATTATTACATCAAGTTTACACACATGGAGCATATTACTTAAATGAAGCAACGTGGAGTCTTGCCATCAGCTTCCATCTAAAGTTCTGGCTTGAAACTCAATACCAGATTTTTTTTTGTTGATGATATTGGGCCAAGTAAAAACCGGAGATAATGTCAAATATATTTAGTATAAAAATATAGAACTATCCTCATTTTACCTGTTATATGTGATATTTGCAACCTGTATTCATATTTGCAACACGTACATTTCTGTGTGTGAAACATAATTTTCAAGATCAGATTTTATTGTTTTCTTTGTTTCTTTTGGGTTCAAAATTTGATCAAGTAATTAATTATCAGGACATATAGGTGAGGTAACGCTGAAAAAACTGATACCAACATGGCATGGTAAAAAAAAGTAACAGATTTTTTTAACGCACATAACAGCCCAAGATTTCAGAGGGTTAACAATTTAAGTACATGTGTAACTATTTTTGACTTATTTTTAAGTTTTAACTTTAAAAGAGTTGATAGAACCACCAGATTACATTGAAAAATCACATATTTTAACATTTGAGACTTATTAGAGCCACCA
Source organism: Centropristis striata (assembly GCF_030273125.1). Lineage (NCBI taxonomy): Eukaryota > Metazoa > Chordata > Actinopteri > Perciformes > Serranidae > Centropristis > Centropristis striata. Next base: position 24,318,524 of record NC_081537.1, on the reverse strand, counting down.
AATAATAATTTACATTGGAAAAAACACCAATTTATGTCTTCTTTGTCAGGTTTTAAATTGGTGACAACATATAAACACGTTCTAATGCACAACATGGGTCAAAAATGACCTTGCGCATTAGAAGCATAATAAAAATAAAAAAAAGGTTTTTATTTAAAAAGTAAGAAATGAAAACAAAAAAATAGGATGTATGATGATCAAAAACAAGTTATTTTAAGGGAAAACATGCAATACTGAATTATGAAATTAATTTATTGCAAAGATATAGAATATAAAAACTTAGTCAGTCACTTCAGACCCATGTTGTGCATCAAAGGGTTAAAGCAGGTTAAAACATGATTTATTTCACCATCAGGTCTGCATTTTATCACTGAGATTACATTCAGCTCAGTCGCCACCAGGTGTTGCAAAGCTCCTGTGCTGTTGATGATGCAGGCACTTGTAGACACTGTGTCTGTTTTATTCATTATAATCACTGGTGGAATGTAACTAAGTACATTTACTTCTATTATTTTCTTGATTCCATCGGGGGATTTTTCCCTGATGATCTAAAAACAGACAGAGACATGAGCTGTGTTTAGTGGTCTGTATGAGTTACCAGCAGTGATGGAATGTAACTAAGTACATTTACTCAAGTACATTTATTCAAATACTAATTTGGAGGAGTGTGTTCTTGCATGAGTTTTTCCATTTTATGCAACTTTATACTTTTACTCAGCTACATTTTAGAGGCAAACAAACAAAAGTTGTACTTTTTACTCGTATACCAAAACATAAATCATCATGTGTATATATATATATATATATAAATATATATAACTCTAAATATTTCTAAAAAGTCAGAAAAAAACTGCTTTTTGGTAATGCATTTTCCAGCTGAAGGTTTTTTTAAGTTTATTACAAATATTCATAATCCACACATCTGGAGATACATGGTTTCCACTGGACTCAAGTGATGTACAAGTACCTCAAATTTGCACAAGTACAGTTTTGAGGTATGTGTACTCTACTTGAGTATTTCCATTTTGAGACAAATGTTGTATTTTTTACTCCACTACATTGAGCTGATAGCTTTAGGTTCTTTTCAGGTCGAGATTTAACATAAAAACATGAACTGAATGAAGTACTTGATTAACTGAGTACAGTTACTAAAGTACTGCCAGATGTTGCAGAGCTCCTGTGCTTATGTTGGTACTGGCACTGTGCGTTTTATTCATTATAACCAGAGGTTACAAATACTGTGCTTAAGTACAATTTTGAGGTACGTGTACTTTACTTGATTTCCATTTTATGTAACTTTATACTTCTACTTCACTACATTTAGCTGTCAGCTTTAGTTACTTTTAAGGTCGGGGTTTAGCATTAAAAAAAAACATGGTAAATTTAAAGTGATTAGACTTTTTTCAATTTTACTAAATCCCATAACAGTATATCAAGTAGTTAAAATGAGCCCTATCTTTATAAATGTAAAATGCTGCTTACATAATGCATCAATACAAATAATCTAATAATATATATCAGAATCCGAAATACTTAATTCATCCCCAGATGGACATTTTAAATTCTGCAAATAAAATAAAGATATAGAAAAGCATACTAGACTAAATATACAACAATATAAATACAAATGCAAGTCTGAAGTAAATAAAGATATGTACAAATAGAAATATGAATTGTAGAATTGTAGAAACAGTTTATATGTATATATATATGTATATACCACATTTTTCTAAAAGTCATAACAAACAGCTTTTTTCAACTTTGTGGTGATGCATTTTCCAGCTGGTTCCATGTTTTTAAAAAAAGGTTATTCAGCTTAAATAGTTTTTTTTTTTAATCAACACATCTGGAGATGCATGGTTTTCACTGGACTCAAGTCAACCAATTAACCAACGAATTACAACAGTAAAATGCTGCTTTTACATTCATCACAGATGCCATAACAGAGTTTGACTCAGGTAAAGGATCTGACTACTTCCAGTGAGTTCACCCCATGTCATCAGGTGATGGGTAACTTTAGGCAATGCAGATAAGGCAGTCCTTTTAAAATAGACAAAGTCGTCATACACACAGTGGGTTTTTAAAAAGATCTCACCTATTGATTGCTGGTTATCTACATTGCCTCACATTGTTACCCTTGTATCTTCTCAATAAATCCCATTCTCCAATGTTGTTTTCTCCTCTCTGCCACATTGATTCCATCATGATGTTGACCAGGAACCTGCGGGTCCCCAGGTCTACCTGATGAGTATGAGCCTGACTACAGAACCCCCTAACGATGTTCCCGCTACTGTTACAGAAGGTTTAATATAATCATTATTTTCCAACATAAATGTCTCTATCACTCTGTCCTTGTGCGGTAAGGTGTGTGTCCAGTGTCCAGGAATGAATGTTGACAAAGTGACACTATAAATGTTTGTAACTAACAGAGTGATTTATCATTTGTGAACGAGACAAAGTAACGTGTCCCAAACACACGTGAACATCTCGAGTCAAACTCTGAATATTAACAGTGCAAGTTTTCAGTTTCAAGCCTCAGCAGCGGTTGAAACGGTTCGCCTCCTTCAGGATCAGTAACTGTCAGTTTCTATCCCGTCAGAGAGCAAAATGACTACGGTCGTCGTCGAGAAGAAGGACAAGAAGCCAGATGAAGTGACTGCAGAGGAGGAGGAGGAGGAGGAAGAATACGTGGTGGAAAAGGTCCTGAACCGGCGGGTGGTGAAAGGGAGAGTAGAGTATCTTCTCAAGTGGAAAGGCTTCTCTGAGTGAGTCTCACAAACATCATTATCATATTTATACAGTCATTAAATTAGAGATTGCATCAAAAAATGACACACTGGCACATTTAACAGTTGAGTAAGTCACTAATTAAATACTTTAATTTAAGATTTTATGCTGCTATGTCTGCAGGGAAGATAACACGTGGGAGCCAGAAGACAATCTGGACTGTCCAGATTTGATCGCAGAGTTCCTGCAGTCCCAGAAAATAGCACAAGATGGAAAGAGGAAGGCAGCCGGAGACGCAGATGGAGACGAGAGCAAATCGAAGAAGAAAAAAGACGATGTAAGTCCCTCCATAGTCCAGTCCATAAATGGTGCTGGGGTTAATGTGCCAAACTGCAAGAACCCATATCGTATTAAGGGTCCTGACACACAGAGCCAACATCGAAGAAACAGTGTATAAATACAGAACTACAGGTGCATCTCAATACATTAGAAATGATGGAAAAGTCCATTTCCAGTAGTTCAAGTCAAACAGCCCCAACCAAGTGTTGAGTCATATAGATGGACATACTACAGAGGCCAACATTTCCATATTAAACATACTTTTTAAAATTGGTCTTTTTTAATTTCCACATTTTTGGAGACACTGAATTTTACGTTTTCATTAAATGTAAGCCATAATCATTATAATTAGAAGAAATTAAATAAGTTAAGACTTGAAATGTTTAATTCTGTGTGTCATGGATCTTTATAATGTGTTATTTCCACCTTTTTGAATTTAATTACTGACATAAATAAACTTTTCTATGATATTCTAATTTATTGAGATGCACCTGTATATCTATAGACTGTATGAAAGTAGTGCCTTCTGTCTAATGGCCAGCAGGTGGCGACTCCACTGGCTGCTGTATCAAAGTCAATGGAGAAATTAGCTTGTTCAAGCTTTTCATCTGAAAGGATTTGATGCTTTTCTCTGTCTTACGTGACAGTAAACTAAATATTTTTTGGATAGTGGTCGGACAAAGCAAAACTTTTGAAGATGTCATGTATCACAATAAGTATGTAAATAATAGCAGCCCTGCAGATTTGTCAGAATAAAAAGCTCCACACATAAACTAGAGATGGTCATGAGTAGTAATCAGTATTGGTGTAAAGTATACTGCAGTGTTTGTCCTGCATGTTTCAGATCTCTCCCTGCTCCAACGCAGCTGATTTAAATGATCATCTCGTTATCAAGCAGCTTCAGGAGTTTATAAAGAGTTAATCAGGATCAGCTGTGTTTGAGTGAGGAGCACTCTACATGCAGGACAGGTTTTTACTCCAGGAGAGATTTGGGAAACACTGGTATAAAGGAGAAAAAATATATATACACATATAACAAATATATGAACTTAAATTGACGCTGTTCTTTCTTAAAAGTTTATATTTTTTGAATGGGATGCAGCTATTAAGTCACAGCAGAAGATCATATATTTTCAGTCAGGCACCTCACAATAAAATGTTACAAGCAGAATGGAGAACAGGGGTAAGAGTGATGTTTGGAAGTATTTAGAAAAAATAACTAAATGTGAAATGCAAGATTTTTTAGCGGCTGTCGGAGTCAAAGGCTCATTGGAATTTGTTTTATAATGTTCCTTTTCTAATTTTATGTGTGTTTATGATGTTGTATTCATGTTTGGTATGAGGGTTTATTCAAAATTGTGTTTTCATGTTTGTATTTTACCTAATGCTGATTTAAAATGTATTTAATGTGACAAAGACTTGTTACACGTACAGGTGTATGGTGCGTTCACTGTCCTGCCGAGCTCGGCACAATATGAGCATGTATATATGTACCCAAATTTATGTTAAGGTGTTCCTTTCTGACCTTATTCTTATGTTAGATTTTATTTTGTGAGTACTTGTAAGGAAATTACTTAAAAGGCCCATCCCTAACATGAAAATGAAATACTTGCTGCAAATGCATACAACAGTGTTGATTTACAGAGATCAATATGCCTTGAATATTTGGATTTTACAGCAAATTCAAACGTTTTTGTGGGAATATATGTTTTAAAATTCAGTTGGTAACCTTGACGTCCTGCTAGTAGTTAGTATTTATGTTGAGATTTATTTTTGTGCTTGGTTTAAGTTCCTTTTGTTGTTTGATCCTCAGACAGAGAAGCTAAGGGGCTTTGCTCGAGGGCTGGATCCAGAAAGGATTATTGGTGCCACAGATTCCACAGGAGAGCTCATGTTCCTCATGAAATGGTTCGTATTCACAGCACAGAAACTGCTGGGCAGCTGTTCAAACTGGAACATTAGTGAAAATCATTAAATATGTGTCTGTGTGCACCAAAATGCAAGTGAATTTCTTTGTTTTTTTGCAGGAAAAACTCTGACGAAGCGGACTTGGTGCCGGCCAAGGAGGCCAACGTCAAGTGTCCGCAGGTGGTGATCTCTTTCTATGAAGAGAGGCTTACTTGGCATTCGTATCCGACTGAAGACGAGAAAAAAGATGAGAAAAACTAACAGCGAGCACAAGAGAGAGAAAGAAACTGTAGTTTTGAATTCCGATGTACTATCTGGAGGGGAGGGAGCAGAGACAAGCAAGACACCATCTTCTCATCCGTCTTTTAGCGTAGTTTCACTCATCTGATTCTACTTTTATCTGGATATAATCCAACTGTATATAAGCTTCAGGTTTGCTTGAAAAAAACAACTGAAAAAGTAAAAATGCAGTGTTAATTTTCAGTATCGACTCCAGTTTTTAATAAACTCGATCGGCCGATTCAGTATCAGTTCCCACATCTGGTCCAGTGCTCGGTCATGTATCAGTGAGGTGATGTTTCTCTTCATTAGTGTGCCTTTTTTTTGTTTGACTTGGCTCGTTGGTGCTTTTTGCGGGCAGAACTGTGTTCATCTTAGCTGTTTGGTCATTTTAGGACTCGTTTGGTGTACGGTTACAAACTCTTTTCAGTGATTCTTTTGGTTATTGGTAAATCTTTGTAGTGTTTTTCATTGTTGTCTTGCTTGTCAGTTTTGGAGAATAAACCACTTTTTGTTACTCTGTTTCAACTGGTGTCACTTCAAATACAACAGGGATTATTTCCATTTAGTACTGTAACTAATTATTTTCCCAATGGATCATTTGTTAGAAAACAAACAGCCAAAAGTTGTAAAAACGGCAAAGTTTACCAGATAACTCAAGAAACTTAACTGCTCTTTGGGCCCCTGTTGTACAGTATAATAACTGTTTACAGAGATGTAAATCTTTTTCTGTATTTGGTCAAACAATATTATCTGTCTTACCGGATATTGGCGTGGTTTGTACCAGAAGTCACTTTAATTGGGCAAGAAATGAATTTTATAACCTAATCATCTGTAATGCAATTCTTGTGCTTTAAAAGCATCAAATCAATTAAATATCATTTTTAAGTAGACTTCCACATCCTCATACTGTACTTTATCATTTACAGAAATATTACAGATGACGTCTTTTTCTCTCTCGAATAATAAGCTCAAATAGATCAAATGATTGTCATTTGTGCTTTCTGGAATAACATATTTGGATACATCCCTGATGTAATACCATTCATGACAACTAGAACACAAGAGTCACAGGTGAAAATAAAAACACTTTATTAATCAATAAAAACAATTCTTGATTGCCGGCAAATATCTCAAAACAGAGGGAACTACATCCAAACTGAAAGCAGAGGGTGAGACCGTTATGGAGACATTTGACAAACTACATAAATCATGACAAACACAAACATGAAAATATTTACATAACAAGACAGACAAAAAAAGTGCACTAAGTAGTAGCAGTACTAAATAGTTTGTGTCGCACTGGGTTACACTGAAGTGAATGTTAACCAGAGTTTCATGCCTGAATATCACATTTAATGAGGACACTTCTGCTTTCAAAAAACATTTTTTTGGACATCACCTTAATGTTGCGTTCAGCCTCTTGTAAATATTCTAGCCTAGACGCTATCTCAGCTGCAACAGTTTTACCTATTTTTTCTTTTTAGAAAGAGGGCGATGTAACATGTACTGACAGAACTTCATTTAAAGAGACAAGTAATAGCACTTCTACTTCGGGAAACGGTTTTTCCTTTCGGTTCCCAAAACATTTAAAGTGAGAGATAATGAGATTGTGAAATAAAGGCATTCAAATCAAAGTGGCCACAACACACACTGTCATTGCACGCATTCAGATAACTTTTTACCTCATGTAACACCTTGGCTCACTTTGTAATCAACACAAAAAACTTAAAAACAGGACTCATAATATTAAAGCCAACACCTCGGCTTTTACAGCAGTTAAAAATGTGCCTCAAGTGGCTTTCAGTTGGTTGGCAAATAAGTTAATTAGACGGGATATCGCTACACACAGCGACAACTGAGCCTGTTTTAAATTAGTGCTTAAAACGAGGCGTCCAAGAGGAAAAAACAACAAAATAAATGATCTTAACTCTGAGCTGTGGCTGCCTGGAGTCGGTGGAAATCATACAGTACTCTCTGGAGCTCCCGGCCCATCACCTCAATTCCTCTGCGTGGAGTTTTAAAAACCAACCCAAAAAAAATAAATAAAAAGAGTGTTTACATAAAGCTGATGTGGCTAGACCTATAACCTTGCTTATACTACAGATTATGAACAGTTAATAAGAGCCTTCCTAAACGCAGCTCTCGTATTTAAACCTGCAGCGAAGGAATAGCGACAGACACGGCAAAATGCATATAGCCAAGCCTTTTAAAGACAAATTACAGTGCTATGTATAATTTATAAGGAAGTTGATACATTTTGCAATGCAGTGTGCCTCCTCCTCCCCTAAAACATCCATCAGGACTTCACCCCTCCAGGCCTCTGTTAGCAGTGGCCAGCCCAGGAACTCTCCTCACATCTCTTTACGACTCTTTATCTTCTCTCAACATCCTCCGTCCACACATCAAACCCGATCTCTCTTCAGGGCCTTCTAAACTTAGATGCCGCCCGACAAACTGACTCAAAAAACTGGCATTTGAGATACACAAACGGGCAGATTTAGAGTGCAGCGTTTGAGCATTTTTAAGATGGATCCAGATCGAGTGATGTGCACCATACAACCTTTGGTTAGTATCGGTGTTAGTGGCATCCTAAAAATGATGGACTTCCTTTAACCTTTGGTATCTAAACTCTCACAACCAATCTTTTCAACCTAAAAGCCTCAGTGACAAAAATCACTGTAAGTCTCCAGGTTGGGATGTGATCGGTCCTTTAAAACCTTCAGTGCATAGTATCCCAACCGTCCTCGTCCACAGTTCTTTTACTCCCATCTTTTCTCGATACCAGTCCCTTGTTTTTACCCTACAAATCTTCTCCGTCCTCAGTGGTTTGGTGCAAAAAGGATCAAGAGCAGCTAAAAGTTTTCTAATAGCTCATGTTATGTCCTTTTATATCCCTTGTCTCCTTGCTTATTGTTTTCCCCCGTCTAAATAATGAAATATCAGTACTCAAACGAAGAGCTACTTCTGCTTCAAAGTTGTTTCCAGGAAAAAAAAAACGTAGGAACAGAATGAAAAGGGAGAAACTAATGCAGGAAGAGTAGTCAACAATGCCATTTTTCTACTCACCAGAATCTTCTTAAAGGAAAAAAGGACATCTCTCTTGCATCTGCAGAAATCTTTCTTATTGATTTAGCAAAGTGATAGAATAAACAGCAGTCTGCCCCCCCCCCTCACTTCTTTTTGTCTTTTTGTTTTTTCTCTGGCTTACGGTTCTGCTCGGCAGTGGTTACGCCGCGGGGCATGATCAGCACGCTGCCGTCGGCGCTGTACTGCAGTGAGTACTCGCTGGGAGGATAGGGCCGGCCCTCCTCGTCCCGAAGCTGAGTGAACACCTCCTGGTACAGACTCTGCACCTTCTGCTTCATCTGCCGGATGGAGCGGATGAACTCCATCTTCTCCTTCAGCAGCCGGGCCTTGTCCCGCCTCAGGTCTTGGACGCCCTGCTCCAGGTTGATGATGGTGTCCAGCTTGCGCTTGCGGCAGTTCTGGGCCGCCATCTTGTTCTTGCCGCGCCGGCGGATGTCGCGGATCAGAGCCAGCTGGCCCTCGCTCAGGTGGTGCTTGGACAGGAGCTCGTTGAACTCCTCCACCGGCAGGTTGATGATCTTCTCGTTGGAGAAGGGGATTTTCATGGCCCGGGCTCGGCGTTCGTCGCGACTGGAGTGTTTGTCGAGCAAGTCCTGAGCAGGCTGCAGCTTGGAGTGTTTGTCGCGGACGGTCTTCTTTCCGGTGGAGAGGGGCAGCTCCGGGTGCTCGGTGAACGGCGAGGAGAGCGGCAGGTTGTAGGTGTGATTGTGGCTGATGCTGTCGAGCTGCGGGAGGCTGTGGAACTGAGACGGGTCCTGATAGCTCATACGGCAGAGCTTACTGTAGCCGGGCTGATAACCGCCCACAGCTCCTTCCTCCGTCTCCGCGGTGGTGACCTCGGAGTCGGTGCTGTATCCGACCGCCCCCTCCTCCGAGAAGGTGGCGGACGTCGAAGACGAAGACGCCGCTGAGGAGCAGGACGTCTCGGAGCTGCTCGGGGAGGCCGGGCTGTGGCTGGAGTCCAGACCGGAATCTGAGTCGAGCTCGTCCTCCAGCTGCAGAGCCTGCGCCTGGCTGAAGCCCTCCTCCATGGCCAGGTCCAGCAGGCTGATCTCGTCCAGCATGGACACCTCCAGCAGGTTGCTGAACGGGTCGGGCAGGATGGGCGTGGACGTGATATTGGTGCTGGAGCTGTTGATGTGCGGCGGGAGGAAGATCCCGGTCAGGTTGGTCGCTCCGAATGTGGAATTGATGTTGCTGGAGTTGCTGGAGGAGAGTCTGGGCATAGGGGTTCTCGGGGTGATGCTGATAGAGTCCAACTGGGGGTTGAAGATCTGTGGGAAGTCTTGGCTGCAGCTGGGGAGGGAGGCCTGGTGGAGGCTGACATCCTGGTTCACCGGCGTCGAGCTCGTCGACAGTCCAAAGTTTCCCGCCGTGTTGGACTCACTTGTCCCACCGGTGCCGCTGTCGCTGCTCGAGTTGCTGTGGGGCGAAGTGCTGTTCACTTCCATCGCCTTTGAATGGAAAGATTTCATTAAATATACACACAATTCTCAAACATAAAGCAGATTTTTGTGCTAAATAATTCAGACAAAACCTGTTTTTTCTTTTGCCGTTTATGGTTAAATTATTTCCCACTCTGACACAGTAAAGAGGCAATTTCTTCATACTTCCAAATATGCTTTTGCCCTTAAAAAGGGGACACTTTTAACAGATTTGTGAGTGATCAGTTGGGGAGTCACAATGTCGATTATTTCATTGATTTAAATTAGTTATTGGAATCAGAAGCAGGATGAGTGGTATTTTTCCGTCAATATAATTGCTTTAACTCCTCTGTCTTGCTTGCTGCCTGCTGATATAAAGTGACGGGGTTAGCCTCAGAGTTAGCAACAGCTTCAGTCCAGGCTCACTTAAGGTGGACCAACTATTCTCATTTTAGCGACACCCAGCTCCTCCAAGGTGGTCTTAGTGAGGCACAACCCCCCCAAAATATGGCACTTAAATCACAATTGATACCATGGACCCTATTCAAAGAATAATTGAGTGTGCTTGTAAGAGCACACTATATATTCTCCACCGGGCTTCTTCCTATTTATTCTCCCGTTTCTTCTTTTCGGTTTTTTTTTGGTCGGCTACCCCTCCCAGAGTTTTGGTCGCACATACACTAAAAAGTTATCAGATCGACCGGCTCGGCCATGACAAGTGTGCTATGACTTTTCTAAGGGCTTTCAAATTATTTGGCAAAAAAACACAAAAAAATCGCCCCAATATTACCTTATGGAGGGGCTAGAGTGGATGACATCATCGCGAGAGTGCAAAGGGAGAGAAAAATTTGTCCAAAAATAAATTTGGAAACTCAAGGATGCAGATACCACTTTACAGAAATAATTTATACATAGAAACGTGGGAAAATCAGTCTCCTCACTCACATTCGTCTGCTAAAGGTATCAGAGTTATAGTTTGGGCGTAGGACGCACAGATGCGCCACCAACACGCACCAACAGCCTCATAGACCGCCATGTTAAAAAAGGGGGAAAATTTCTGGAGGAAAGCAGAGGTATCAGTTTCTTCTGATTGCTCTAAAAAAACAATTTCTTCATTTTTCTTCATAAAACACATATGTAGACGTTCAGGAAGTCGGATCAATGATAGGAACTACGGTTTGGCCAAAAATGCTTCCTGCTCGAAGGGCACTTTCAGCTGTTTTTCTCTCTCTCTCAGTGGCGTCACTTGACCTTCTCTCTCACAGACAGAGAGACACGGGCCAGAGTCAAGCACACTCAAAATTTCTTTAGAAATGTTCTAGTTTGAAATGTAAAGCTGTCAGGGCATGAAACCAATGATCTGTTGATCTTTATGAATCAAGACTCAACAGTCGGGAACTGAATCCTTAAATCGAAAGTCTGAATTGTGGATTTGGAGAACTGTGACACCCCTAGTTTCTAGAAAACAATATAAACAAACAAATACAACTCACAAGATAAAAAGTGATGCATTTTTAAAAGGGGACCTACTTGTAGCTCCATGATGGCCATGATATCCTGCCACTGCTGCTCCAGGTCCAGCTGTGGCTCTGCTGGGGGCAGCTGTGGAGGCAGAGGAAGGCCCTGAGACGTGGAAGGAACTTCTTCAGTGGAAACGATTTCTGCGCTGACAGCCGGGGCTGGAAACTATTCAGAAACATTACAAACACATTGTTACAACTTCACTGTAGTATTTTTTTAACCACAGCAATAAAAACAATGCTTGTAATGCATGTGAAAGAACACATTCATGTTTGTACCTCAGATTCTTCTCCAAAAGGAAACGTGGCCTCCAGCAGCCTCAGGCATTCTTGTAGAGACAGAGAAGTCTGAGAGCCGAGCCCGGGGAGCTGCAGAACACAACAAAACAGAGGCCAATACTGTGAGAGGTATTTATTATTTTAGGGCACTTTCACACCTGTAGTGAAGTGAATCTGGTCCGCACCAATGAAAGAAAAACATGCATCTTCACCTTCTCTGATTTCACAAAAAACTCAAGAAGAAATAAGTGACTGTGAGCATTATTAGCCAGGAGTGCAACAAGACCTCGTGCATCATAAAGAGTAAAGAACACACGCAAAAAAGGCATTTTGAAGAGCTGAAATAAAAGTAGGACACAAGCTCAATAGACATTTTCTTTCAGTTTCTGATTGATGGCACTTCCATGGTGATGTTACTTAAATATTAGGCTTTGCATCACTTATACAATGCAGGAAATCAATCTTTTAACAGATATTGTGGTTTGAATTTGTGCTAAAATCATTCATCTACTGTCTTTTCTGCTGTTCTGTGTGGAGTTCTTGCAGTGGAGTCAGGCCATTCTGTCAAACACAATATACATTTTGGTTTTCTTTGTTGGTTTAGGATGATAAAAACGTCCCAGATGAAGCTGTGTCTGGATGCCCAGATGTAAATCCCTGTTGTTCCATTTATTAATATGTTCTGAACATGACCAAGCCTGTAAACATACTGCAGGGACGTTTTCCAGAATCTATCCCTAATCCTCGATTCTGACCTAAAACCAGCCCTCTGCTCGCCCTTTTGGCTCCACTGGAGACGTGGACGTCCAATCAAACGCCGCACATTGTCCTTCGCTTCTTTTTTTGGCCAAACACGCAGGATTACTAAGACGGAGAAATGCTGCCCCGCCCACCCACACTCGGTGGCTGAGGGACAATATGTCCTGTCTAAACCTGGAAAAGATCCGCTGCTCCGTTTGCAACTCAGACAGAAAAGTTCCAAGAGGTCATTTCAGAACTTTCAGTCAGGCTGAAGACTTATTTCCCAACTGTCTTTATGTCGATTTCTGTCAGAAATACAATCTGTAGAAGATTATCAGTTTTCTAACCCTCCGTTCCTTTATGTATTCTCTTATTTATTTACCCATTATACCTTTCTAAACTTAAAATCAGACTTCCAGAACCTTCCTACATTACTCCTAAGACAAAGTACCTTTTAATGTATAGAATCTGGGCTTTCAGATGGAGTGAGGGGTGTCGTCTTAAATTTATAAATCTGTTGTACACTCAACAGATTTCTTTTGTCTTCTTATTCTCTTGGAAATAGGGCTTGGCCATATATCGATATTAAATATATATTGATATATTTTTAAATGTGATATGAATTAGCCCATATTGCATATATCAATATAGTTCTTTTTTTCTTTTTCTTTATATATAAATGCTGCCCTTACTAGGGTTTGTCATATTTAGTTCTTTTGTAATGTTTGTTATTCTTTTCTCATAATATATTTATTTCAGAAAAAAATGGCCTATTTTATTTCATAGGCTATTTTTATTTAAGATATTTTTTTTATTTAAATGTGCACTTTATGGAGCTTTGATTTTAAAAAAAGGTTCTCCTGTTATACAGTATTTATATTCACAAAAACAGTTTCAATAAAACTACTTGTGACATGTCATATTTGGCTTTGACTGAATACTTGCTCTCACTTTGCAATAAAAATATCTGGATATATATCGTATATCGATATTCAGCTTAAATATATCGGGATATGACTTTTGGTCCATATCGCCCAGCCCTACCTGGAAATTAAATAAAAATGTCATAAATGCCGCGAATGCCACAAATTCCAGCCCTGGGTAAGCTGCATGTGTTTTTGCAGTTTTAGGAGGATTATATTTCATAAACAGAATGGGGATAAAGATTCTGAACAGCTACTGAACCTCTGAAATAAATGTGACTCAATAATATTTCAACTTGATAAAATCTTGATTTCTCACTCGACTGTCGGAGACCTGAACTCATCGACACAATGAGAAGAAACTCTTGTGTTCAAACTGAGAAATTTCACAGCTGAACACAATTTTTCATCCCCCAGTGTTTTTGGGGGAAGTGGAAATGTTTCCAGATGAATAAATATTTATATTCAGCAGACAAAATGATCCTTAATCACCAGTGTGTGTCTCTTCTCGTGTTCGGGCAGTTAAATGGATAAGACAGACTACAGACCTGCTCCGGGATGCTCTCTCCGGTCTCCCCGTCCACGGGCTGAGGACCCTGTAAGTTCACTCCGTTCCTCCAGCTCTCCTGCTCCTCGTTCCCGTCTTTGTTGTCGTGCGGGTTGGGCTTCTCCTCCTCCTCACTCTCCTTCTGCCGGTTGCTGTAGTTGAACACTTCTCTTCCTGCGCCAAGGTCGATGTCCTGTCTCCATAGGATGTCAATCAAGTCAATGTCCTGGAAAAACATATAGCAACCATTGAACAATGGCCCTGTGCAGAGAAAAGTTAATTTAATAACCAGGCAGGCATTCAATGTGTTGATCTCATAGTGCAGTAATGAATAAATAAACATATCTGGGTCATTTATGGTTTAATTATTTCCTTATTTAACATTATAAACTAGAATGTATACTGGTTAGCTTTTTTACAAGCGGTTTGGGCTCATTATTACAAAAGAGAGGCTAATTTTGGCAGATTATGGAACAGAAATGAAGTCAGATGATGCAACCATGACAGAAACTGTTTGACATGGTTATCATGTGATTGTAAAGATGTCTTCATTCATTAGAGTCCAACAATAGCTGTGTGATCCCCAAAATTCTGGAAAAACAAACATAAAAATGTTGTTAAAATGTAACAATAAAATGTAAAAATGTTTTTGTTGAGAGTAAATCAAGTGACTTTGGATTTAAAAGTTGCAGTCTCATAAACAACGTGAACTGTGATAAGAATCACAGTGGTTTTGAATGTGACTCGACTGGTTTGACTAAAAATATCCGACACTGATTAAAGATCAGGGCTGTGGACCAGGAACTATACTGGTTCACCCATTTAAACTCTGTTTGAATTTTATCAGAATACAGTAAAGTTGTGTGTTTTATGCTACTATACCACCAGATATTTATATACACTGAACCCTTATCATAGTTGGAATCGACTGATTAAGTTGTTGTTGAGGTTTTTAAGTGTACAAACTGCTTTTCTGAATACATAATTTATTCCTATAAACGTCAGTGGCTTATGATGCTCCAACCGAATTAGGCCAAATATTTAATTTCTCAACTGCTGGGTTTATTTGGGCATGAAGTCATTATAAAATCCTGCTTATCCGGTGAATTTATGATCCAGCAGGTCATTGTGGAGATGTTAAGAAGCTGTCAGAAGGAGCTCTGCTGCTCCCCAGCAGAGTAAAGTAGGAAACGAGCCACAGTACCTCTTTGGTGAGGTCGTCGTTGCCATCCCTGCTGCCCTGCTCCTGGTTGCCCTCCGGGGCCACGGCTCCCAGGCTGCTGTCCGCTGCGTTCAGGTTGTACGTGGATTCAGGTGCTCCGCTTCCTCCCCTCATGGCCGGGGTAGCGTCAGGGTTGTTAACGTCCTCTAGGCCGCCCCCATTGTCCAGGGTGATGCTGGTGCTGGACTGGCTGCTGGTGGACACCACAGTCTCAGAGTCGCGGTGCACTAGCCAGGTGTTGAGCTCGGTACTGGGCACAGAGAGGCGATCCAGCTGGCGCACCTGGTTCAGCAGCCGTCTAGTGGTGAAGAAATGGTCGAGGTCCACACTCTTTGGATGGATGCCATAGCCGTCCAGCGTGTTGCGCAGGTTGTGAAACTGTGTCTGGGTGTAGGCTGAGCTAGGGCCCAGAATGATCTCTCTCAGTGGGGGCAGCTGATTGCTTAGATAGGTGTCAACGTCCACCCGCACCCCAATGAGACTCAGAAGGATGGTGAACTGAATCAGGCCCTCTGTGAAGTATTTTTTCAGGTAAAGCATTTCTTTACAAAGGAACAAAAGGTGAAAGTAAAAAATAAAAACAAAAATGGGGCCAACTAGCTCGGATCAATACTTCTGTACTTATACTAGAAGACGGAGATAGATACATGAACATTTAAAAAAAGTGGTTAAAGAGAGTGAGGGGGAGGAAAAGGGGTTCTTCAACAGGATTCTGTGACAAGCATGTAAGATCCACGATGAGGTTTCCACTCTGAGAGAGTCCAGTTTGTGCTCAAATCTTTCTTCTTCATAAGGTTGTCATCTTCCCATTCCTGACAAAAAAGTGAGAAATTACATGTTATTGCTCTGCTGCAAACTACATTACATGACAGCCAACACTGCTTTCAAGTCTTACCTGCCTACATTTGCATTAAACACATGTTAATGAAAAAAATAAATAAATCAGGACTTGCTAGCCCACTGCAACCACTCCATCCTCCCAAAGACTAGAGAAGTGATGTCGGATCGCACCGCGCAGTGTCTTTTATCCGCTCTTTGGATGTTCAGCAGAGCTGAGATGGTGCTTTGGGCATCACCCCACCCTTGACAGGACAACTACTTCTTGTGGGTGCTGCTGAAGGTGAATGGGAGAGTGGAGAAGGCTCGCAGCTAGCACACGCACCAGCGTTAGGTAGCGGGCAGGGTCCCTCCCTCCTCCTATCTTCGTCCGTGTGACGTTAGCAGTTAGCCACCTTGTGTTTTGACACCCGGTGCTGCTCACACAAATATACAACCTCCTCAACACACAACATAAAGTAGCTGCTGTGCGCCGTGTCGCCACATTATCACGTTAAATCGCTTCTCTGTTTACCCTAAAAAGTGACAGGTAGCTCTGCTGGCACCGCCGTGGCTAGCATCAAACAATCTCCCTAGCAACAAGTGGTGAAAAGATGATTGACGCATGGCTCGGCCAATCGCAGCGCCTCAAGCGCGGTGACGACATATGACTCCAGAAAATCCCCACCAATGGGAGTGAGAAGTGGGGGTGGGGCTTTAAAGAAAAACTACAATTGGAAGTGCTCCGTGCTAAGCTAGTTTGCTGCTAACCACCTTAAGCGCACTTTTAAAAGTAAGTTAAGACAGCACGCGCTACTTTATCCAGCCACACACACAGAAATACTGTTTATTCACCATGCGTCTGCTTTACGTTAGCTCATGCCATGAATCACAGCAATCCATGAATCGGCTTACGTATTAATTGATTTTAATACTCACGCATGAAGATTTGGCAACTGTGTCTTCATGCCCAAAAGTCCGCTACACCAGATAACAGTGAACCAGTCCTGTTTCACTAAAAGTTCCACAGTGTTGCCCGACATAGCATTAACCAGCCTTTCCTCATTGAATGGCCCACCATGACTTGCAAAATTGCTAGCTGGCCCGGCTAGCCTAGCATTGACACCAAAACACGCTTTCGCACAGAGCATGCGCAGAACATTCTAGTAACAGGCTTTCATCAGCCGACTGAAAATTCCCCCACAGATAATATTACACGCATAATATTATCACGTTTTAAAGCTTTTGAGTGGCGAAAAACAACTTATTCAATAGATGTTTTATTCTAAACAAATTTATAAAAATATATCACACCATTTTGCAACAGTTTTATTCATTATTTACTAATAAGTCATGTAATTAAATCCGATTATGAAATATATTTGTATTATTATTAGGTAATTAAAGTAATTTGAACTGAGAATCTTTTACATATTTTGATTTGTTACAGATTAGTTATGTTTCCTGATTATAATTATAATATAAAAATATATAAAAAAATCAGAAATATGTAAATATGAATAATCTGGTTCTGCACTTAGTTTAAGGGATTTATGCAATACCAATGTCTAATATTACTTTTATTGCTATTATTATTATGACGCTGATTATTATTATAATTATTATGTCAATATTATATATATAATGTTATCACATTTATGAGCTTGTGAGTTGTGAAAAACAACTTCTTCATACATTTTTTTATTACACACTAATAAAAATATACCACACCATTTTACAACTTTTTTTATAAATAATAAGTTATGTAATTAAATTTGATTATGAAATATAATTGTAATATTTTTAGGTAATGAAATTATTTTGATCTGACAACTTATTGACCATTTACTAGTTAAAACATTCACATATTTTTTAAAGAATTTTGTTACTGATTAACTACCTTGTTTTCTTAACATGATTAACAATAAGAAATGTGTAAATATGATGTATGTGGTTCTGCAATTGGTGTAAGATTTGTAAGTATGTCTTATATTACTATCATATTAATGTTACATACATAATATAATCACATTTTCTAAGAAATTGAGTGGCAAAAAACAACTTCTTCATACAATTTTATTCCAAACAAATTTATAAAAATACATCACACAATTTTACAACTGTTTTATGAATTATTTACAAATACGTTGTAATTAAATTAGATTGTTAAATATACTATTATTTTATTAAAGTTTACTAGTTTGAAACCATAACATAATTGAAACTTTTATGAATTTACTGTTGCTGATTGATTTCTATTTTGTTAGTAATTATTATAATTATAATAATTTGAAGCAAGAAACTAATGATGTTCAATACATGTAGTGGATTAAAAAGGTCATATTCAGTGTATGTGAATTGTAGTGAAGCAGAAATATAATGTAGAATAAAAAGGAATTACTCAAGTTAAAGACCTCAAAATAATACTCAACTGCAGTACTGATAAATGTACTGATGCTTTAGACCAGTGACCAATAAAATCACACTATAAAAGATATTAAGTGACAAAAAACATCTTTAATATTTTTTTATTCCAAATAAATTAAGAAAAGTACATTGTACAATTTTATAAATGTTTAATGATAGTAATCATAGAAAATTGGAAGATTATTTCCAAACAAATCATAAAAAACATGTTCTTTCAAACTGTGTGACAAATATGGTTAATTTACTAGTTTTGTTAAGTTTTACATTCATACAAGTTACTAAATCTTCTCTAAATTCTGAATTATATATATATTTAATATAATATAATATTTTTAAGATTACCAACAGTAAGTAATGTCTGCATGTGATTATTCTGGTTCTGCAATTATTTTCAAGATATTTATTTATATTTCCACCCTTAAAATGCATTGATATCTTATGTCTTTATTTATTTATTATGCAATAATAAGAACTTAATTTGCTTTATGTATGATGATAAAGCATATTCCCCTTAAATGAAAAAAATTAAATTATATAATGAAAAATAAAAGTTTATACATTGGATGCATTCATCAATAGAAAAAAACAAAATTTAAACAGAATTCACACATTTTATACAAGCATACACTTTTTTTTTTTAAGTAAAGAATACACAAGACCTAAAATTAAATACCACTTTTATTTCTCCATGTAGATCATGACAAAAATAATTTTAGTGAACAACATTCACTATATATTAACTCCCATCAGGTTGACCGGCCTTTTGTGGTAACGCTTCGAAATGTCGGCTTCAATCTGAAAAAAAACAACAAAAATTTACTGGCAATCATATTGACTTTTAGTGAGATCTTTAATCTTATAATGATCGTGAATTACAGGCACTAAAATTCATTTTAATTAATCTATAGATATAATGCTGTTATGATACATTTTTACTGTAAGAGGAGAGAAAAAGATCCCACACAACTTTCTCTTTCTATTCAGCTGAAAAACTGCCAAGCCCATGAACATAAATAAATTGGAAAAGTAATTTAATACCAGTTTCTGGAGCTCCTGGGTGTGATATTTTGATTGCTATGTTATTATTATTATTATTATTATTATTATTAATAAAAATAATAATAATTCACTAAAAGAATCCTAAAGAAATATTTTAAAAAATCATGAATCCTAAAAATATAAATAAATTGATAAAAATTCATAATTAAAAAAATATATTAAAGAAATAAAGAATCATGAATCATTGTGAATCATGGTCATATATATATATATATATATATATATGACCATTTTACAACATATTTTTTGACTGTATAATCCTCAGTATATATTAATATAGATATAATGCTGTTATGATACATTTTTCCTCTAAGAGGAGAGGAAGATCCCACACAACTTTCTCTTTCTATTCAGCTGAAAAACTGCCAAGCCTGTGAACATAAATAAATAGGAAAAGTAATTGAATACCAGTTTCTGGAGCTCCCGGGTGCATCCTGCCAGCAGGTCAACTCGAGGCTCCAGCCTGGACTGCTCCTCCAGGGCCTCCTGCCGTCTCTCCACCATCGTGGCTCCTTTCAGCAGCAGAATATCCGCCTGCTTCAGCTTCTGCCTCAGCACCTCCGACACACGCTCAACATACCTGAACAGCATTTAATACATTAAAAACAATGACTGTAACAGGCTTTCATCAGCCGACTGAAAATTCCCCCAAAGATAATATTACACACATAATATTATGTTTATGAGTTTTGAGTGACAAAAAATAACTTCTTTATACATTTTTTTTTATTCCAAACAAATTTATAAAAATATATTGCATCATTTTGCAACTGTTTTATGGATTATTTACAAATAAGTTATGGAATTAAATTATATTATAAAATAAATTATTAATATTCTTAGATAATTAAATTATTTTGAACTGAGAACTATCAATTTACAAATTAAATCTTTCACATATATTGATTTGTTACAGATTATTTACTTTGTTTTCTCAACATATTTAAATATGAAATATGTAAATATGATTAATCTGGTTCTGCAATTAGTTTAAGAGATTTATGCAGTACAAGTATGTCTTATCTTACTATTATTATTATTATTATTATTATTATATACTATTATATTAATATTACATACATAATATAGTCAAATTTTGTAAGATATTGAGTGGCAAAAAACAACTGCAATGGATTTTCTTTTAATAACTGTTTAATGAATTATTTACAAATAAATCATTTAATTAAATTAAATTATGAAATATATTTGTAATATTATTAGGTAATTAAATAATTCCGAACTGAAACGTTTTGTCAATTTACTAGTTACAGGGTTCGTACAGGTGCTTGAAATCCTTGAAAATGCTTAAATTTTAATGTTGTATTTTCAAGGTTTGAAAAGTGCTTGAAATTCTTACTGTATTTCTCGTGCAATCGGACTATAGATAATCACATGTTCAATGAAAAAAAATAATAAATCAAATGTTGAGATTAGCAAACTGTACTTTTGGTTGTTAAAAGTGTAAAACCATCGCTGTCGGTATGGTTGAGGGAAATTACCTCTTTTAGCATGTAAGTACTCATCTAAAATATGCAACTTACAACCGTTGTAAGGTCCTGGAAAAGCTTGGAAATGGACCTTGAAAGTCCTTGAAAAGTGCTTGAATTCGACCACTCAAAAAGTGTTTGAACCTTGTAGTTAAACCTTTCACATGTTTTGACTGAGGATGAGTTACGGCAGCGTACCGCGGCGAGGCCTGGATCATGAACAGGTGCTGCATCCGGAGCGAGGTGAGGCGGCCCAGCAGGTCCTGCACCTCCGACAGCATCCCCCGCACATGTTCCCGGCTCTGTCTCTGGATGACGGAGGGGGCCAGCTGGAACTGGCTCATAGCGACCACGTCTCCCTCCTCTCCCATCTCAGTAATGCGCTGCGTTAAGAACGCCTCCAGCTGCACAAACACATGGAACACGTGTCACATGTTTGGGCTAAATCTGACACATGATCTCATCCAAATACGATCCAGAGCACCCCAAATTTAGTCTGCTTTACTGTGACTTTCAAAGTCCCCAGATGGCATTTCTGTTCACACTACACAACCTGCAGACTTGTAAACGGGAAGCTGTTGTGGTTTTCACACACAAAATCTCATCACAAAGTCTGTCAGCAGGAGGAATCCCTGATGATATGATTTGTCTGGTCTTCAAACAATGTTTTGTCACAAACACAAACACAAGAGGTGAAAAATGCTAAATATCACACTCAAGATGGGATTTTTGTTGCTCCAAAGATGCAGAACTTTTCTTATAGTCATGCTTAGGGCTGGGTGATATATTGATATAAAAGATATATCCATATATTTTTAAATGTGATAACCCTTACTAGGGTTTGTCATATTTAGTTATTTTGTAATGTTCGTTATTCTTTTCTCATATAAATATATTTATTTCAGAAAAAGATTGGTCTATTTTATTTCATAGGCTATTTTAATTTAAGATATTTTTTATTTAAATGTGCACTTTATGGAGCTTTGATTGAAAAAAAAAAGGTACTCTTGTTGTTATACAGTATTTATGTTCACTTAAATAAATGGATTCAATAAAATTACTTGTGACATGTCATATTTGACTTTGACTGAACATTTGCTCTCACTTTGCAATAAAAATATTGGGATATATATCGTATATTGATATTCAGCCTAAATATATAAATGACTTTTGGTTCATATCACCCAGCCCTAGTCATGCTTGTTCATGTTGTTAGTACATGTGTTCACAACTATTTATACCCTTTTCCTGTAGGTGCAACAACTTTGGTTTGTTTGTATGTTGCAAATTTAATTCATGCAGTAAAGTTATTATTTTTACAGTATAAAAATTTTCTCTTGGACCTGTTTCTTGCACTTTCACTGACAGGTCTGGGTATTTTAGTGTGCTGGATATCGTGAATGTGTCCGTGCTGCAACTTTGAGCCAGGACTTTGCACAGTTACTTAAACAAAGCGCTTCATTTTCACTAATTTCCCTCTGATCTGGGGTTTAAGTCAGGGAGCTCCAAAAACTGTGGGAAACCAGGACAACAGTTGTGTCTTGCCTGCTACTCCCTGCAAGTTAAAATAAATACTGTGACTTCCTTTTACTAATATTTGTAATGCACACACAGTCCTTGTAATTTGCAGAAACTGGTTTTGAATTTGCACATTTAAACATGTTTAGTTACCAAAATGAAAGGGAGACTGAAGTCTGCAGCTGTTTGTTTAACCACTTGGGGGCAGTGTAAACAAGCTGTAAAACAACTCTGATGTCTCACTTTGTAAAGCAAATAGTTCATTATTTACAACGATTCATTGTTGAATTTGTCGTTTTGCTGAATCAACTCCTCAGGAACAAACTGTTTCTGTCTCTTTAGTAGCTAAATGCTCCACTATGTTCACCAGCTTTATACACCTTTTTGCTGCTGGAAATGTGACATACATGATACACAAAGATCAGGAGGATTGCGTGGTCACACAGGAGTCATTTAACACTAGATAACTGTTGTTTCTACCTCCTGGAGCTCATCGATGAACTGGCTGCGTGACTGAGAGTTCTCCAGGATGCTTAAAGCGTCCTCGCCTCTTGCCTCGCCCTCAGGACCTGCAGGATCACACGCAGGAGGAAATCTTAACAATTGAACAGAAGTTGTGGAGACTTAATTTAAAAATAAGAAAAGTAGTTACAGTCTGCGCCTGAATCCACAACTTCAATTTCAATGGGAGCTGGTTCACTGTCGCCCCAGTCGATCCCACCAGCACCAGAGTCCTGCAGACACCACGGGAAGATTAGAGCAGTTAGTTAGTTCTGTCTGATGAACCTCACAGCCCCGCACAGGTGAACGCAAGACATCAACACCATGTGATGGTTTAAATTACATTAAAGTGATAAAATGAGTTCTACAAAAATTAGTTTGGTAAAGTCTGCTTACTACTTGCAGCAGAATCTGATTATTTCAACAATTTATTATTACTTCTTGTTGTTTCTTTTAAGTTTCTTTTTTGAAAGACTTGTTTATACTTTGAGGCACAGGTGGAAGAAGTATTTAGATAATTTTTTTACTTCAGTAAAAGTACTAATATATCACTTTGAATACATATTACTCCACTACAAATTAAAGACCTGCTCGAAACTTGGAAGTTTCAAAATTAAAAGTCCTCGTTTATATGTATATAATATATTACTATGCATTTTTGTAAGCAGCATTTTACTAATTTACTCATTTTAACTACTTGATATACATGTAATCATCCTAAATTGATCATATTTTTTCCAAGTTAAATCTTGAACTGAAAAGTAACTAGTAACTCAAGCTGTCAGCTAAACGTAGTGCAGTAAAACTACAATATTTGCCTCAAAATTGCACTTGAGGTTATTAGTATGCCACACCACTAGTGGGCAGTCAACATGTGGGTGAAGGGTCACGTCACACAATCAATCATAAACAGACAGGTGTGTAGCCGCATTGTGTAGACGAACATAATAAAGTGACAAAAACAATACAGTAGATACTAAACATTGTCCAAGTTCTGATCCAGAAACTACAACTACAGCAGGACAGAAGCAGCAAAGGATCAACTAAAGGTGTGTGCGCCACAACAAACTTTATTTGTGACTTTTTGCAAACTTCTCTTCAACCCATTGATGAAAAATGAAGAGCAGTAAATGTAAACTCAGCGTTAAAATGTTCTATCTGCAGAGATTGTGCTGTGGAGAGGAGATGTTGTGCCTTGTGTTACCTCCGAGCTGGGCTCCAGGCTGATGCCCCAGTCGATCCCAGCCTCCACTGTGACGCCTCCAGCGTCTGCACCGCTGCCGAAGTCTCCCCAGTCGATCTGAAGCAGGTTCAACAGAAACACCAGTCAGAGTCAGCGGTGAGTGGAAAATCAGGACACAGAAATCATCTATTCTGGTATTTGTTGAGCTTCCATATAAGAGGGACTATAGAATTCCTTAAGAAACAGTGAATATCTGAATTTAGACCGGATTTTAAAACATGAAATGCCTCCAAAAAACAAAAGTATTTGCATTTTTCAATAATAAAACAAGATTTTTCTCCTACTGTATGACCCTGATGAATACTTTCAAACAGAGACAGTAAAAACTAACCGCTTCCCCTGCGAGTACTTCAGGCGGAGCTTCCTCCACAACGGGCCTCTCAACAACCGTCGGGACTTTTCCCGTCCTCCACTCGTAAAACGTCGGGTTTCCTTTCTCCTGGACGAAGGTCAGCATGGGCAGCACAGGCTCAGACCTACAGGTCAACAAAATGTGACAAAAAGTCAAACTTTTACATACAGTACAGGCCAAAAGTTTGGACACACCTTCTCATTCAATGTTTTTCCTTTATTTTCATGACTATTGACATTGTAAATTCATCAAAACTATTAATGAACACATGTGGGATTATGTACTTAACAAAAAAGTGTGAAATAACTGAAAACATGTCTTATATTCTAGTAAGCAAAGGGTGGCTACTTTGAGGAATCTAAAATACAAGACATGTTTTCAGTTATTTCACACTTTTTTGTTAAGTACATAATTCCATATGTGTTCATTCATAGTTTTGATGCATTCAGTGAGAATCTACAATGTAAATAGTCATGAAAATAAAGAAAAACGCATTGAATGAGAAGGTGTGTCCAAACTTTTGGCCTGTACTGTAATTGTTATGCTTCTAAAGAACACACAAAACATTTAATTTGAAGAGTAAGGGATGAGTACGAATAGATTTATAAGTAACTATATTTCGATGTTTTACTCACCATTCACATACAAAGTTTGTGAACGCAGTATAAAGTTTGATCAGCTCCTCTAACTTCGCTGCATCCTTCCCGACCTCGTCAAGAACTGCCGGTAAATCTTTGACCAGAGCCTGAAGCTCCCGCGGCACGTTTTCTCCCTGCAGGAGATAAACGAGTGAAAGATCAGGATGAGGAGCGTCTGACAGAGCAGCAGGTTTCTGCGTCTCACTGTGATGCTCCTGGACTCACGGTGATGCCGTACTGTTTGCAGGCGGAGTAGTAGCGCTCCCTCAGGTCTGCTGCGGAGCTCTGACACTCCACCTCCCGTCTGCTCAGCTCCTGCTGCAGCTGCTGGGCTTTGGCCAGCTGCTTCCTCAGAGCCGGGCCCTCGTAGCTCACGTTACGGATCAGCAGGCTGGCCACCTCCGCTGACACACACACATTATTTAGATTTTATTAAAGAACGCTACACATGCTATTAGGCTGCATGATTAGGAAAAAAACATCAAATTGCAAACATTTTTGACTGAAATTGTGATTACTATATTAATATTACGGTACAATTTGAATCCCAAAATATAATGCATAAAAAAATCATGAATCATTGTGAATTCTAAAAATATAAATAAATTAATTTTGAAAAATAAAATTAATATATATATAAAACATTTAAACAATATAAAAAGAATGATAAAAACTATGACCATTTTGAAAATATAAACATTTTCTTAACACATTTTTTTCTTAAATCTGCAAAAAATGATTTGTAGATCTGGAACTTTTCAGCAACACAATACTTCGTTCAGAAAGTTTTTTTGACATATTTTCCTCTTAACAAAACTACGATTTGTATATTTCAGTCGTTCACAATTTTGGTTACATTTTGATACTAAATTTGTATATTTAGTTGCGATTTCCCTATATCCTATAATAATAATAACAATAATAATAAAGAAATAATAAGAACAACGGAAAAAGAAACTACTGTTCTTACAGTTTAGTAAAAGATAACTTTAGACTTTCTGGTTTCCAAGAGAATGACAACAGATATTACAATCCGTTTTACTTGCTTAAAACAGCCTCCTAACCTATAAAATACACAGGAATGTAAAGTCTAATGTTATAGACATAAACACAGAGAGATATGACACTTACCCAAATAGATATTATCTTCCTCATAAAGTGACACAATCTCTTGCCAGTCCTGTGACAGAAAAAAACAAACAGAAAACATGATTCAAACCAATATTTTTGCAAAGTTTCGAGCAGAAGAATAAAAGAATAAGGCTCTAAAACCTCTCAGAATGGATTGTTTGAATCGTCTCACCTTCATCCTCTGAGATGAATATCTGCCAAAGATGTTCTTGGAGGAAGCTTCAGTTCCCTTCAGGATCTCCACGATCCTCAAGCAGTGAAAGTAGTGAATGTCTGACAATAAAAACAAACAAACAAACAAAAAAGAATGCAGTTTTATAAGAGGACCAACAGAAACTAGCAACTACTACACAGAAATGTGTGCTTTATGTATTATGATACAGTCATGAAGCTGAGAATTTGTTTTTCTGAAAGACAAATCCCTGATGATCTTCAAAAAAATAACAAACTATAAATCAAGATCATTTAATAAAACTTTCAGCTGTTTTAAGATATTTCCAGAATCCTAAAAGACTATTTACCATCTAAATAAAAAGTATATTTCATCTGATGCACTGCAAAAGTTGTGACTGTAGTCCCTTTACCAAACGAAAATTGTTTTTCTTTTTTATATTCAGGCTCACTCACTGAAATAATATGAATCATAAGAAAAAAGCTTTCCTTAATACACAAAAAAATAAATGTGTTGTTGTTAAAGAAACCTGCAGAGAGGTAACTTTTATTTACCAGCTGGTTAAAACAGTCTTTGAGAATTCTGTTCATTTAATATTTTTCTGTCTCTGAATCTCTGTAACCTGAATGTAATGATGATAAATAATTACTGAACCTCTACAACTCATCCAGAATGCAGCTGCTCGATTGATCTTCAATCTTCCCAAATTTTCACACACATCACCCCTCCTCCGCTCCCTCCACTGGCTACCGGTGGCTGCGCTGATACGCTTCAAGACTCTAGCTCTGGCGTACTCTGCTGCTAACGGCTCAGGTCCTACTTACATCCAGGACCTTGTCAAACTCTACACCCCTGCTCGTCCTCTACGCTCTGCATCAGCCAAACAGCTGGAGACTCCCACCCTGCGTGGGTCAACTCGCCTCAAAACCTCCTCCAGACTTTTCTCTGTCTTGGCTCCCAAATGGTGGAACGAGCTCCCTACAACATCAGGACCTCAGACAGCCTGTACATCTTCCGCCGCAGGCTGAAGACCTACCTCTTCCAACAATACCTCGGTTAAGTCATGGTCACCTAACATATATATTCAAAAAAAAAATATGAAATGCTAAATGACATGTAATGTAATGTAATGAACCTACAGGAGCCTGAGAGAAGCTGCTTGATCTCCTCGTTCTCCGGCATGTCCTGGATGGCAGCGTTTATCTTCTCTCTGATCTCTTTCACTGCGTTCTGCCATTTCAGGTTACAGTGACGTCGATCCAGCAGCCAGTCTGCACACAGAAACACTCAACATCATTACAGTCTGATCGTTTGATTCGTCTGCTGCAGCAACAGATGGTGTAAAAGATAAACACAATCTAAGTAAGAACATTTAGTAAACTAGTTAGTTTATTTTGATAACAATGAATAATATATATTTGATAATAACTGGATAATGTATAATACCTTAACAACAAAAGAGCCCATATTCACTGCATAGTGAGTACTTTGTTTTGTTTTTCTTTACGTATATGTATTTTCAACTCCACTATATGTACAAGACTGTAGTTACTTTACAAATACACAATTTCCACACAAAATATGACAAAACATTTTACACAAACCATCCAACACTATTAATGAATTAATTAATGAATGCAACAGTAATTGCAATCAATTGGAAATAATAATATAACAATGTCAGGCATCTACTTTATTTTTAGTACCTGATGTGACATTGATGTGATATTTTGAATATTTGTGATAAACTGAAGAATAAAGTGTTCCTTTATGATTTAAAACATCTTGGATCAGCTTGAAAAGTTCCCTAACAAAGCTTATTTTCATGATTGAATCTGATGCATTGCTGCAGATTAGGAGATACAATGAGCACCACCGGAAACATCTATACTAATGAAATGCAAAATACTCATTAGTGTGAAAACAACACAGATGCAAAAACATAATATGTAACAGTAAAATAATTTTGCTGCACAATTAATACTTTGAATGCAGGACTTGGACTTGTATTGGAGGCTCTTTTTTTTTTACTTAAATAAGATAAGATATTCCTTTATTAGTCCCACAAGGAGGACATTTTCCGTGTTACAGCAGCAAAAACGGGAAAGAAGCATCAATAAAATAACAAATAGAAACAAGTAATTTTAACAAGAAATATGAAAGTTAACAATTTAATCAGAACATTAGGGACATTATAGACAGACTCAACAGTTGAAATTACTGAGAAAAGTATTAATAAAGCTCTGAATATTTATTCCACCACAGTATAAAGGTAATATTATTATTTTTTGTGTCTTACCTAACAGTTTGCTGGTCTGAATGTCGATCGGGACATTTTGAATATTCTGTTGAAGTGAGAAAACAGTCAAAACATTCATATTTTACACTTTATCAGCACGTTTTCAGAGTTGTACGTGGCACAGAGAGAAACACAGCATTCATGTAACACTAAACAGTTTCACAGAAAACAGAAATAAGTCTTAAATGAGAGTAGAAACTATTTTATTTGCTTTGTTTTAATGTTGTTTTTCAGTTAGCTGGACTTTGATTGTGACAGTTAGCTGCCTTTAGCTTAGCATGCTGATTAAACCGCGTCAGAGAGACTTTATTTAATCTTACCTCCATTATTTCTGCACCTATTCAACACGAAAACACTTCTAACGTGTTACTGCTTCATTATTTTCTGATTTAACAGGTTTTTATCCCAGATTTCAGCCACCATCCGGATTGCACTGTTTATGACACGTTACGGGAAGGAGAGCCAATAGGAGGAGGAGATGTTATAGTCGCCAAAAGAACCGACCAATGACAGAGCACGATGCTGATGCCTGCAGCTGATTGGTGGATGGTTCAGTTGCAGTGCTTCAGTCCGCCAACAGAGGGCGTTGCCGTCCTTCACTAAGAGGAGAAACATCAGGTTATAAGGTAAATTAAAGTTATTTTATTTATGTGGTGAAATAAATTCTCGGATACTTTACCCAAATACTACTGAAATAATATTTAAATGGTATGTATAAATGGTACAAAAAGAAAGGTGGGGTTCGTTTGAACTATTTAATAGACTTTTAAAAAAAAATGTTTTAATGAAAAACTGAAAACCAGAGTTGGAAGAAATACTCAATATGTGTAGAAATACTGTTCCAGGTAAATGTTTTTCCATTAAATGTTTTCACTGAAACGAAAGTACACAAATGCTCTTTTCAACCAAAAGGAAACTTTCTCTGTATTTTGTTAATCATTTAAAACATTTCTGCAAAATCCAACCTGACACATTTGGTGTCTTTGGAAAGATTTTTAGGATCTCTTCTAGAAGTGAAACTAAACTTCTGTAGTTTCATTAATGATTGGCCCGGCAACAGGCTGCTTGCTGTGAAGTGGTTGAAGTTTTAGAGATCTTGCATGAAAAGTCACCAAAAAATTCTTCAAAATCAGTTTATACTACATGTCACATTTAAAATTGCGCCAAAAATAAACTGTTTGGTATAACCAGATTCTGTGAAAAGCATAAAATTTTGCATTTCTCGTTGTAACTGTGAAGTCATGTTTGACTCAGTTGAGACCAACGGTGATGTAACAAAAAATTATTGAAAAACAGACAGAACTTCAGGCAGTTTACACAGAGCAGAGAGGAGAGGACAGGAGAGGCTGTAAAAAAATGTAAATAGTTCAATATTTAGAATATGTCTAACTACAATTTTTCCCCAAATATTAAAAAAAAAAATTATCAGAGAAATTCAACTTTTTTCTGATTTCTGTCATTTTAACTGTGTAATTCTGCACAAAGACATGTTTGAGTTGTTCCCACTTCTTGCCATGATTGTGATGATTCCATAGAGCCGCAGCACTTATAGATTTGTATAGATTTTATATATTGCAGTATAAAACAAGTCCACAGTGAGTAAAATTGTGACTGAAACTGCTTCGGGCTCCTATGTGACCTAATTGCAGCTCATTTGAATGTAAACCAAACTTGCAAAGTAAGCGTCCACGCACTGTCTGTGATTTTACACAACTCATGCAAAACACCAGGAGGATCCTGCATCTCTCTCTCTCTCTCTCTCTCTCTCTCTCTCTCTCTCTCTCTCTCTCTCTCTCTCTCTCTCTCTCTCTCTCCATCTAAACTATAAAGAGTTGCATAACAGGGCCAAGAAACTCAAACACACTTTATTCTGTGTCCAGATTCTGCATTAAAGGAATTCTGATTTGGGTTTTAACTGATAAAGGGGATTTATTTTCAGTGTGGAGAGCTGTTCACCTCTCAGGTTCACATCAGCTCTGATCAGTTGGTAATAATCTTGATGTGGACTGGGCCGGCCTCACCAGGTCACATGGCTGCAACATTTACTCACTCATGCACTTAGTGGGGGCAGGCCTGAGGTGTGTGTGTGTGTGTGTGTGTGTGTGTGTGTGTGTGTGTGTGTGTGTGTGTGTTTGAGGAGGGTGTGTGCTGGAGTGGAGAGGTGAGACAGAGAGAGAGAGAGAGGCAGAAGGAGAGAGATGCTGCACCTGTGTGTGATCACCTGAGAAGAAGAAAATTAACAGAGAGGAGGTGAAGAAGAAGAATTTTCTGGCATGGCGGCAAAGTTTCACATCTGAGAGAATCTGCAGCAGCAGCTCGTCATCAAACAGGTAACACAACTTTAATTGTGTTTTATGTCTCTAACGTGTTGTTCTGGTTGGTTTTATATCCTCGACAAGAATCGGTTTGTTCAGTTAACTTTTTAAGATGAATATAATCTTTGTTTGGCATCTGATGATAATGTTTAAAGACTTATTTCCAATGTATTTTTAAGCAAAATGCTCAAAAGTATTCACAAGTCAGGGACAGAAGAACATGTAAAAGACGGAGAAATAGAGTTTGTTTCTGGTGTTTCCAGAGGCTGCAACAGTTACTCCATTAATCTGCAGCTATTTATTAACCGTTTTTGAGCAAAAATGCCAAATTCTGATGCCTCTAGGTACTCAAACATGATAATCTACTGCTTTTCCTTTTATGTAATAGTGAATTTAATATATTTGGGATTTTGTGAGACAAAACAGGATATTTTAAGATTTCATCTGGAGCTACAGGAAATTGTAAAGGGCATTTTTATACTGTTTAGGCTTCAGATGTTTAATAGAGTAAATGATTCATTGGTTAATATAAAAAAAAATACTGGAGGTTTGGAGGTTAACATAATGGAGACATGGGAGCATTCAATGTCTTATATATAAGATATATTAAAGGTGTAAAGGAATTACAAGACCTAGAATTAATTGGAACAAACTGCTAATAATTTTTGCAAATTTGTATGGTTCTATGTGTAAAAATGTGCTTTTTTATAGTAAATTTAATAGACTTCAGCTTTTTTGGACAAAAACAAGACATTTAAAATGTGACATCTTGAGTTTAGGCTGCTGATGTTTAATAGCATTCGTTATTTATTGGTTAATAGAAAAAAACCCTCTGTAGTTCAGGCCTTACAAGATGGAGACAGTAGTTAAAAGTCTTCATACAATAACACTAATTTAAAGATATTAAAGAAAGGAAAACATATATAATCAACTGGATCACATATGTACAAACAATGCTGATTATTTTTTAAGGGAAAATGTCCAATTATGACTCTTCCAAGTTCTCGAATGTGAGAATTCACTGCTTTGTCAATGTCAAGTGTTTGATGTCTGACATTGGGAAAAAAGGTATAAAAAACTAGAAAAACTGACTCATATTGACAAACAATACTCTGTTTATTATCCAATCATCTCTGTGCTGTGATGTTTAAGCTGCTGATCTGTTTGCACTTAAATATTTTCCGAAATTCAACATTTTTACGAGCTCTAAGTCTTTCTGCAGCCTTAACATGACTGTTGACATAATGTCCTTTTCTGTGCACACAAGATGCTTCGTTAGAAACGTTTCTGTGACTTCTACAAACAATAATTTATAAAAAAATTAGCATGCATCAGCTCATTCAACCTGCTGTTACGGGTCAGTGGTGAAGCTGGCACACGGGAGGAAACCTGAGAATCTAATGAAGCTTCAGCTCCGAGTCAGAGCTGTGCCCTTGGATCCTCCTCTCTCTCTCTGAGCTCAAACTTTGAGCCATAGAAAGTCTCTGCAGCTGGTTAGTGATTTCTGAAGGTGGCCACAGTGTTCCCTTCCTGCTGTGATCTCTGCGGCTCACCCACAGAATACATGGTAACTTATTAAAGAGAACTATGGAGGGCCTCCTTTATGTCAACAGGCCCTTTTGTCTCAAAGGTCACATCTAAGTCAAACAAGGCTACATAATAAGAGAAATATGTGTGCATATTGTACCGCTATGTTCTCTGACTGAACTTGGCCTGAAAGTGCTGCTCGCTCTCACTTTGTTCTGCAGAAACTGCTCGATGAAAGAGTCAACACAACTATGTAAATGCTCTGTAAACATTAGTTACAGAGGAACCTGTCCTGTCTTAAAACTGTTTTAAGTTCATTTGCTTTTCTTTTTCTCGTCAAATCCAGTAAAGTGTGGCGTGAGGAGGTTTCTGCAGAAACACGAGCTGTCACCTGAGTGTCTGCACACCAGCAGCTGTGACATAATCAAGAAGTAACATTATAGGAACATAGAGAAACAGCACAGGAGCTCTTATGTAATAAAATGTTTCCCTTAAATTCAACTTTAAACAGCCTGTTTGAACTCTATCACAACATGGAA
This sequence comes from Centropristis striata, assembly GCF_030273125.1. NCBI lineage: Eukaryota > Metazoa > Chordata > Actinopteri > Perciformes > Serranidae > Centropristis > Centropristis striata. Next base: position 24,285,501 of record NC_081537.1, on the reverse strand, counting down.
TCAATTGTTTCCTGCTCAGAGTCTCTCCTCTGCTGAACCTCGGTGCTGCACGTTCGTGCCAGGTGCCAAACATCACGTGGTTCAGATAAGAGCGAGATGAGTGTTTCTGCAAAGGGCACGGTCTGTGTATTTGCATAGGTGCTCTATGATAAAATGACCACACCAGAGGAGGATTAGTGGCTCTCTGCTTCCTGTCTGCCTCGTAAAGTCAGAGCTGTTGAGCATTTGTGAAACTCGTAAAAGTTTGGTTTATAAGCTGCGTGTTTTATGTGCAGTTTGAAGCTTATCCCAATATAAAATTCATATGAAATGCTGTTTAATAAATCTACAACAAGGCGATGAGGAACAGTAGCAAGAATTAAAGATATAATATGTAACTTTTCAGTGGTTCGTATGATTCCCTACAAAAACTTTTGCAACCTAATTTGTTGATATCCTACAAAATAAATTCTGTTTTATCAAGTTTGATAAAGTTGTTATTCAGACTAATTAAGGTTGGGCAATAAAAACCAACTTGTCTCAGTTTCGGAGGTTTGGTCAGCTGATTCGATCGTTATCAGACTATTGCGTGGGCGATTATCAGCTGTTATCATCCCATAAATATGGGTGTGTAGCATGCTCTACGTTTCTTTATTTTGGTGCAAAAATTACATTATTCTAGTGAAATAATTACATTAATTTAAGTAAAGTCATATAATTTAGTTTTGTTCAATAACTTATTTATTTTAGAGAAATAATTGCATTTATTCTAGTGAAAATTTCCATTTATTTTAGTGTAATAATATTATTTTTAGTGCATAAAATAAATATATTTTGGTGCAAAAAACACATTATTCTCGTATATTAATTACATGTATTTTAGTGCAAATTTAATTAATTTTGAAGAGAATTACATTTATTTCAGTGCAATAAAATGTATTGTGGTGAAATAATAGAATTTAAGTGAAAAAATGTAATCAATTTTTGTGAAGTTATATATTTAACTTAGTGAAAGAATTTAATTTATTATAGTTATTATAGTGCAATAACTATAGTTGTTTGAGGAGAATAATTAAATGTATTTAAGTAAAATAATTGCAAAATTTTGGTGAAAAAAATGACGTTTATTTTTCTTGCAAGTAAATAATAAAAAAAGTTTAATTGTAGTGTAAAAATGTAATTTTAGCACAAAATGACAGTATTGCAACATTACATTTATTCTAGTGAAATGATGAGATTTAGTTTTCTGTAATTATAATTATTCTAGTAAAATTTAGTTTTCTGTAATTTTATTTATTCTCATGTAATAAATTCCAGAGTGAAATTACATTATATATATTTTTTCCTTTTTCGTGCACTCAGCAGGAGTATCACTCATATTTTGTTGTCTTCTGGACTCCATTCTATTTCTGGATTATATTTTATACAGCATGTCATAAATCTGTTTAAGAGACATCAAAGGGTCAATATTTATTTCACGAGGAAGTTACTTTGCAGTTTGGTTACCAGGAAACTGATAAATAATAATCTGTGCCTACATGCAGCCATGAATCATATAAACATAAATTCTGTGTTGCTGACAGCAGAATCTGCTTCACTTTACTGTTTATCGCCTGTTTGTTTCTGAGCTGTAAGAGCAGCTGACTTCATATCAGATCACATGTTGCAGGACAGAAGATCCTCACAGATCATCATTCATTCATCAGCTGCAGCAGAGAGTCAGGTGTCAGCTGTCAGGTTTCACTGCTGCTCTCACGAACCAACCAGCCGGTTTCTGTCTGACAGAGACAATAAAGAGTCAAAAAACAAACAACTTCAGCAGCAAACATCCACAAAAGAGGGCCTAAAGTCATAAGTACAAAAATACTATTTAATTTTGAGTATTTATTGCACTAAAATAAATTAAAGCATTTCACCAGAATAAATATAAACATAAAACAAAAAATAATTTGAATTATTTCACTTGAATGAAATGTAATTATTGTACTCAAAATGTTTTTCCCCACAAGAATAAATGTAATAATTCAACTCAAATAATTGTATTTATTGCACTAGAGTAAAATAAATAATTTCACTGGAGTAAATGGAGAAAAACCTTTTGCACCAAAAATGTATTTTTGTGCTAAAATACATGTTATAATTGTACTTAAATAATGTTATTTTTGCACTAAAATAAATGCATTTTATGCACTAAAATTAATGTTATTATTACACTAAAATGAATGACATTTTTTTTCAGTAGAATAAATGTATTTATTTCACTAAAATAAGATACAAATATGATACAAATATATTAAATTACTTCATTTAAATGAATGTAATTATTGCACTACAACAAACGTAATTTTTTCCCCATAATAAAGGAAGGTAGAGCCTTCTACTAGCACATATTCATGAGATGATAACTGCTGATAAACACTCATTTAATAGAAGTTTTAGACTGTGATTTTGCTGCTTATCCTTCAGTAAACTAGATAAATGGTGATGGTAAAAAGGGATTTTCCAGCCGTGTGAACGAGCTGAGAAACTAAACAGTTCAGGGACGACTCAGACTTTATGAGGTCAGAAGGTCAGAAGTGCAAATTCCCCAAACAGGAAATACAAAACCATAAGAAATGTTTGACCAGCAGCCACAAAAACTCTGACAGGCTTTTAGATGATTTTATTATTTTATTCATTTATTCCAGTGTGTCTTTCTAATTGCGGTTGAAAGTTCATTATTTATGACACATTTTATGATCAAAACAATCGTTCCACATGGTCGACTTAATGGATTTTTTTTTATTGCACTAGAATAAATCTTTCTGAGTAGCTGGAGTTTCCTCAGTCTTCAGGATGCACATTTTGGAATTTTTGCTGATTTTTTCCAAATTATTTCCAGCCAATTAGCATTGTCTATACAATGCATTTATTTGATATATTTTTCCACTTAATTGCAGAAACTTTAAGTCTCTCCTGTTGTGGATTTAACACATTGGTTTTTATTATTATATCAGCTGTTATTGTGATGGTTTGTGGTTATTTTTTATGTCTTTTATGCATGTCTGTTCAGGAAAACAATTTATGTTCAAGATAATTAATGACAGGACTCCATGCTTTTTTCAAAATAGCTCTTATTTTCCATTAATAGAGCAGGTATTCTCCCCCTGAAGATAATCCCAAATCCCACAAAGGATCACCTACAGGCTGGATTCCTTCAATAAATCTTACAAAAATATATATTTTTTTGGTGCAAAAGGTACATTTATTTCAGTGCAACAATTGTATTTATTCTACTGAAATAATTGTTTTATTTAGTGTAATTACTATAAATATAGAATAATTACATTTATTCCAGTAAAAAAGGATATTTATTTTTGTGTAATAAAAATTAATTTTAATGCAATAATTACATTTATTTTAGTGCAAAAACGTAAATAACTCTAGTGCAGTTGTTACATTTATTCAAGTGAAATAATTCAAAATACTTTGTGCTGTAATTATATTTATTCACATGAATTTTTTTTATGTATTCTAGCGTAATAAATACTAAATAAAATAATTCAATAAAATATTGTTAAATATTTATTTTTCCAGTGCAAAATTACATTACATTTTTTAAAAATTTTACTCATTTTAGAACCTGTGTTTTACTTATTTTTTGTGTCTTGTTATTGCACCGATCAGGGAAAGTGTTCCTAATGTTGCTGTAATTTATATAATGACACAATAATCTATTCTATTTCTAGATAATAAATAATAAATAAATAATAATAATTATAATAAATCAGATTTATATAGCGCTTTTAAAGGTTTTCAAAGTTGCTTTACACAAAACATGAAACAAATAAAAATACAGAGATTAAAAATAGAAATGAGAGTTTATGAGTTCAGGTTTGAAAGTTGTCTTGGAAATGTGGGTTTTGAGTTGGTTTTGGTCCTAAAATGTTTTAGGGAGACAGTTATTGGCATTCTGGAGCAGAGGAGAAAGTTTTCTAACTCTTCTTTCGTAGTATTCTCCCTGATTCCTGTAAATAAAGGCCTGTTGTGCTCAGTTTGTGCTCTGCGTCCTGCAGGTCGTTGCCCCCGTGTGTGTCGGTGCCATGGCTGACCCCAGCTGGTGGAAGCTGACCTTCTCCCGCAAGAAGAAATCCGAGTCCAAGGTCCTGTACGAGATCCCGGCCGAGTACGGCACCAACACGGGACACAAAGAGACACACTCGACCTACAGCCCGGCTCCGGACCACACGGACAGCCAGTTCAACGCCCGACTGGAGAAGATCGTTGACAAATCTGCCACCAAGGGGCGCCACGTCAAGGTGTCCCACTCCGGACGCTTCAAGGAGAAGAAGAAGGTCCGAGCCTCGCTGTCGGAGAACCCGAGCCTGTTCTCAGAGCACGGCCTCAGCGACGAGAACCACAAAAACAAGACAGACAAATAGCAGCAAAACAAACTGGATCACACGTGTCATATCAGCAAAATATACACAATAATCATGTGGCACAACATGTGCACCACACCCAGATACACACTCTGCAGACACACACTCAGATACACACTCTGCAGACACACACTCAGACACACACTCACACCCTGACACATTCTGCAGACACACACCGAGCAGATACACACACACGCTCAGCAGACTCACAACCAGATACACACTCAGACACACATTCTGCAGACTCACACACACACACACTCTGCAGACTCACACACCCAGACACACACTCTGCAGACTCACACACACACACTCAGACACACACTCTGCAGACACACACACACACACTCTGCAAACTCACACACCCAGACACACTCTGCAGACTCACACACACTCTGACACACACTCTGCAGACTCACACACACTCTGACACACACTCTGCAGACTCACACACACTCTGCAGACTCACACCCAGACACACACTCTGCAGACTCAAACACACTCTGACACACACTCTGCAGACTCACACACACCCAGACACACACTCTGCAGACTCACACACACTCTGCAGACTCACACCCAGACACACACTCTGCAGACTCAAACACACTCTGACACACACTCTGCAGACTCACACACACCCAGACACACACTCTGCAGACTCACACACACTCTGCAGACTCACACCTAAACAAACAGCTGTTATCAGCATCACTAAACAAACTACTGGAGACATTTCGTCTTGTTTCTCTCTTTCTGGGTTATTTATCTCCATGCAAACATTATGAATGAACTTTATTGTAAATTTATTTTTATTATTATGGATTTTTTTGGAATGAAACCTCCTTTTTTAAAATCAGTATAGAAGAAGAAGAAGAAATGTGTGTGTGTACAGTGCAACCAAAATAAATTTTTATTACATTTTTATGCAAAAACAGACTTGATTTTAATGTCAGAAATATTGTGGATGCAAATATGATAAATTATATTATAGATAAAAGCAATAAAAATGCAGTTTGTATGATCTTTTCTTGAATCCAAAAGCAAAAAAAAAAATGTATTTTGTTTTTAATAAATGTAACAAGATGAGTTAATAAGAAAAGAGTGCTTTGTGTTTGTGCAGGATTATAACAATCATGTGAACATGCGGATCAATGATTCAGAGATGTGTGTGTTCATCTGGTGTCAGGTTGCAGTGTGTGTGTGTGTGTGTTGCCACGGTGATGTAAGCAGACACTGAAACCTAACACGCCGAGCTGCAGCCTCTTCTAATGTCCAGACTGACTCACAGCTGATCACACACAATCAGACAATTATCTTTTGTGTTACAGGGTTTCTGAAATGTTTAAATATGCAAATTGTGCATTATGTTATTTAATAAGGGCTCATTTGCATGAATTTCCAGAAGAGAAACCTGAACATTAGAGTCAAAAGTTTCTTGCAGAGGGGACTTTGGATTTCTCTTTTTATTCCTCTATAAATCAATATTATCAACAAATGCCACGTTTTTATGAATACAATGTTGTATAAACCATGTTATGAGTAATATATGAACAAAGTTTCTGAATATCGAAAATATTGAAAACTCTTGATTTCTGCTTAGATTATGAGAAAAAAAATAATTATGAGTTCATATATTTTTTTATTGGAAAACACTATTTAGTGACTGTCGGTATGTGTCTGTATATTTCATGTTCATTTGCAAAAACATATAATTTTTTCCTCATTAATTTAGTTTGTTTCTTTTTTTGTTGTTTTTAGGGGGGTGTTTTTGTTTTTTGCAATCTTGGAAATTGAAATCTGACTCCTGTTCAGTTATTCTAATACGATAAATCTATTTTTTTTCTTAAATCACATTTTTATTGTGCAAACAATGATTTGATGCAAGGTGCTAATCACTTTATTACTTAAAAATAAATCAGTAAATAGTGTTTCCCAATCAAAATATTTGAACTCAAAATATTTTTTCCTCATAATATAAGCCAGAAATCATATCAAAGTGACAGATTTTCCCTTGAGTGCACAATAAAAATGTGATTTAAGAAAATAAAAAAATAATTTATCTGATAGAAATTTGCGAGACTACAAAACTAAAAAAAAATAAACCAACAAAAACTAAAATAACGAGAAAAAAAAATCCTGTTTTTGCAAGTTAACTTGTAATATACTGGCATATATTGAAACAGTGCAGGAAATGAACATCTATATGTGTACTTTTTATGTTTTTTTCCTAATTTGAAATATGGTAAGTTATGGAAACAAAATATAAAAAAATCTTGATAATAGACTTAACCAGTGCATAAAAAATGCTGTTATAGCATGCAGTGTGTGAATTTAAGCATCATTTGTATTTTGAAGTGTTCCTGTATTGTTGAAGTCTGCTGCTGCCCTCTACTGGACACACGAGCACAGAGTCCTTAGCTACAAATTAAACTTTATTATTCTATATCAACATTAATTCAAGTCAAAATCACATTCTTACATCAGCGAAAATCAAACAAACAATCTCAACAGTTGGCACAAATTAAACCATCATCATCATCATCATCTTCATCTCTTTTAATCTCTTTGTTAAAAGGCAGTTAGACTGATGCATCAATCCATAATGGAATCAAGTCAGAATAATTTAGTTACACTGCATTTTATTGGTACTATAATTCACTTTAATAACTGTAAATTCTCAAGAAGGTTCCTGGTTTGTAAGTGAGTTCTTATTATCAGGAAAATGTCTCTTTATTTTCTCTATTATTGGCACAAAATTACAAACTGGATCTTCGCTAGAACTTTTAAATTACAGATCTGTAAAATTAAAGTGTTACCAATATTTTAAAACGCTGAAAATGTTGCAGAGGAAGCTGCATCAGTGGGGAAGTGACAGTGAGTGGTTCAGGTTGTGCTTTTACACAAATAAGACACAGTTTTCACGTCCTAAAGGTTAAAAACTAACTGATGTTACTGTCATTGTTTGACAGGAGCAGCTGGAGTTTGCTCTTTCTGTCTGTGGAGAAGTTGCACAGTGCACCAGGCGGTCTGACATCACAAACAGAAAGACGACACAATGTCTTTTACGTCCACTGAGGTAAAGATGGAGAGTTTATAGATGCGGTGTTTCAGGGGGAGAGGCGCTGGTACACCCAGCCTCCCTCTGCAGCGTGCTGGAACTCCTGCAGCGCCGTCTCTCCGTCCCGCGGCCGCGTGAAGACGATGCGGTCGTGCAGCCGGTTGGTCTGACCCTGCCAGAACTCCATGTAGTACGGCTTCACCATGTAGCCCCCCCTGATCACAGACACACAGACAGTTAGAGTATGAAGAAACAGATTCAGATGAGATTTGTGTCTCACGTTTTACCCTGATATCAGATTCCTGAGTTTACAAACCATCATTGGCTTCTCTGTCAGTAATAATAATATATACAGGACAGGCCAAAAGTTTGGACACACCTTCTCATTCAATGCGTTTCCTTTATTTTCATGACTATTTACATTGTAGATTCATCAAAACTATTAATGAACACATGTGGAATTATGTACTTCACAAAAAAGTGTGAAATAACTGAAAACATGTCTTATATTCTAGTAAGCAAAGGGTGGTTACTTTGAGGAATCTACAATACAAGACATGTTTTCAGTTATTTCACACTTTTTTGTTAAGTACATAATTCCATATGTGTTTATTCATAGTTTTGATGCCTTCAGTGAGAATCTACAATGTAAATAGTCATGAAAATAAAGAAAACGCATTGAATGAGAAGGTGTGTCCAAACTTTTGGCCTGTACTGTATTTAGTGATGAAGGTGTTTCTACATTCAAACAAAAAAAAAAACATGGTATTTTTATAGAAATAACAAAACCTTTTTATTCCTTTCCAGACCTTTTGTATATCTCCCTGTTATTTCTGTTTATTTTAATTATTTTTTATAATGATCCATCCATCCATCCATTTTCCTCCGCTTATCCGGCTTTTATAATGATATATGATAATAAACATTATATACAATAGATATTATAATGAATTATAATAAAGAAAGAAAATCTATTATTTTTAATATAATTTAATTTTATATATTTTATAATTATATATAATTAAATAATGTTGAAAGTAATAGATTTTTTATTAGTGTTTAATTAATAATTATAAATATTACTAATAATAAATTATTTGATTATACATTTTTGTGATTATTATTTTTACTTTATTTTTAACTGTGTTTTCTTTGTAAAGCGTCTGAAAAGGGCATAAGAGTATAAATAAAATGTATTATTATTTTAATTAGATTAGATTAAACTTCATTGTCATTGCACATGTAACAAGTACAAAGAAACGAAATACTGATAGCACCTAACCAGAAGTGCTTAAGCAGGAATTAAGTTAATCATAGTGCAATATATACAGGAATGAATTATATTAAAAAAACGCAGTATATAATAATAATAATAATAATAATAATAATAACAACAATAATACTATTAGAAACTTTAAGATTAAATGTATCCTGGGCAAACCTCCTGATAATAAAACTCAATAACAGACTTTCTAAACTTAGATTAAGACTCTTTCATCCATGCATCGTCTTATTTCAGGTATTTTCCTGCTGTCGTGGTGATAATCCTAATTATCACATGTGAACTTGTTTGGCTTGAATGCAACAATGTTAATTTACATGTAAAAGTCCCACATGAGTTTAGTTGTAAAGAACAAAGATTAATGCTGACCAGTAGTCGGGCATCGGCACCTCTGAGTCTTTGTATTTCTCCTCCAGTTCTGCGTTTTTCTGCCTCAGAAACTAAAAAGAAAAGAAACGGTGAGAACGGAGCCTTTAACGTTTATGTTTCCCGGGTAACAGATGTGGTTCTTACGTCTCTGTCGGGGACCGGCGTGCTCTGCCGGCTCACCACCGCTCCGATCTGGCTGCTCTTCGGTCGGGAGTGGAAGTAATCACAGGAGCTCTGGAGGGGGATCCGCTCCACGGTGCCCTCGATGCGAATCTGCACATCAGAATTAACATTTATAAACACGTTATTTGCTGAGAAAAAAACTGAATTTGTGGAGAAAATAAGAGAGGCTGACCTGTCTGTTCAGAGGCTCCCAGTAAAACACCAGACAGGCGTACGGATTACTCTCCTGAGGGACAAAAACAGATCAGACATTAACAAAGAAAAATGACTAATAGAATATTTTTTACTCGAGCTGCTGCAAAAACGAGGTAAATAAATACACTGTAAATAATTTAAATACTTAAAAATACTTAAAGGAACTGAGATTCACAGGATAAAAAAGATATCTGATGAAAGAAAAAATGAATGGGCAATAAAAAAAAAGTAATATTAATCAAGTTTATATGTGAGACTCTGATTTATAAAACAACAATGATATTAAAGCGTTGTACCCATTATTGTATAAATAAAATTAAAATAAATAGTATTTAAAAATGGAATAATAACTCATAGAATTAGAAATGAAGAACAAGAACATAAAAAAAGATGACTAAATTAATTAAATATGAGAATTATAATTAAATAATATTTCAGTTGTAGCCCTAATATGTATGTTTTTGTCCCCTATGAAATTTAATATTTATTTTTTATTTTTTTTATTTTTTATTTTATATAATTTATACATATATATATAAAAAGCCACTTTTCGACCTTATTATTATTTTACTTATTAATTGATCTACTAATTCACCTTATTGTTTATTATAACTTTATAATTATTAATTGCTCACTTTAAAAAAATATAAAAAAAACTTGCACAAATGCTTTGTTTACATATCATAAAGAACCTTGTATGTAAACAAGTGCAAATTTCTATTAACTCCTATATATTCACATATATATAAAATCATATTTGAAAAAGTGCAAAACAAGTGCTTTTGTTCTTACTTTTTTGTTCTAATGCTTAATAACACACATACTTTTGAAGTTTTTTAAAATAACATTTTAATATAATTTTTTTTTCTTTTTTCTTCTTTATACTGTATTTTGTTATTTTGTTTACATCTCTTTGTATTGTGTTATGTATTTATTGTTTGTGCAGCACTTTGGAAACCTTGTGTTTGCTAAAATTGAGCTATATAAATAAAGGGGATTGGTGATAAAAATTATAAATGCTGATAAAAAACTTTGATTAAAAAAAAATAAACATTTTAAATGCAGGACTTTTACAGGACTTGTGCACAGTAAAGTGTTGTGTTGCTTCTTTAATTGTGCTGTAAAAGATTTGAGAAGTTGTTCTTCCTCTGGGTTTAGAGTCAGAGAGAGAAACGGTCCCTCACCAGCTCTGAACCTTTCCTGCTCTCGTAGTTTGTGAAGAAACGGAAACCTTCGTGGCTGAAACCTTTCAGGAGGACCATCCGAGCAGACGGACGTCCGTCTCTGCACAGAGAGAAATAAATTAATAAGGCTGATGTTAGAAATTAGTGACAAAACAAACATGAATGTGTCTCCAGGCAGCCAGGTGTTCGTACTTGGTTGCCGTGGCGATGCACATGGCGTTAGGCTCTCCGATCTCTGGACACTTTGCTGCTTCATCAAACCAGTTTCCAAACTGTTTGATCGGGTCCAGAGACGCAAGATGACTCTCCTCAAAACACTGAAACAAAATAGTTTATTGTATATATATAAATGCACTGAAAGTAACCAAGTAGATTAACTCCTGCACTGACCTTAAATACTGGATTATTAGGGCCTCGGGGCCTCGGGGCCTCGCACCGAGCACAGTGGGGGCGAAGCTACTACTGTTATACTGTGGATTTTTTCTTATTCCTCTTCCGGACGCAATTTCGTCCCGCTACTAGTCCTACAACTTGAAGAGTTGCAGGACAAATTATATATCAAAACGTGCGGTTTTGTTCGGGATCGGTGTGCTATTACTTTTCTCTACAGAATAAGAATTTTTCGCGACGTAAGTCACGAAAAACTGCCCAAAATTTTGCATTGAAATGAATGGGACGGGCGACAAAAAATGAGCGAAAAAGAACAATAATTGGAGATTTTTAAACGTCTACTTCTCCGGCATAATTTCACCTAGAGACTCCATTTAAACTTTAAACAGTAGACACAAGTCTTGTGTATTGGTGTATTAATTTGCGTTTCGATAGGTCATATAGTTTTTTATCAATCCCTGTTCAATGACCATGATCATTTTTGGAGAAATTCTGAGATTATAATGGGTGTGTACGGAATGTTCGTGTCAGAGTGTGTGACATCATCGCCAGAGTGTAGAGGGAGAGAAAAAATTGTCAAAAAATAAATTTGAAAACTGCGCTCCAGGCCGCAAATTCCACTCTACAGAAATAATTTATACATAGAAATGTAGGAAAATTTGTCTTCTCACTCACAATCCTCTGGTAAAGCTGTCAGAGTTATAGTTTGGGCGTACGACTTACAGATTCGCCACCAAAACCACCAACAGCCTCATTGGCTCCCATATTAAAAACGCAGGGAGATTTCGGAAAAAGGGAAGATGGAACAGTTTTTTTAGATCGCTCTAACGAAGCTATTTTTTCATTTTTCTTAAAAAAAAAACATATGTAGACGTTCAGAAAGAACTCAGGACGCTCAAAGTGAAGTCGGATCAATGATAGGTATTATGGTTTTGCCAAAAATGCTTTCTGTTCGAGGCCAGAAATTTCAGTCCACCTCTGGCTGCTGTCACTCTTTCATTAACAGGTGGTGCCAGTTAATTCTGTCGATTGCTTTGATCTGATTGCCTTTGATCTTTGATGTGATTACAGTTACAGATACACACACACACACACACACACACACACGCGCGTAAGCACGTACACTCCTCACACATGCATACACATGCTTCAAACACACACACGCGCATGCACGCATGCACGCACACACACAGTAACTTTATGTGATTTTAATTACACACACACAAACACACACACCGGCAGTAGCCCCCGTGGACCTTTCAAAATCCAAAAGAAAAAGAGGAAATTTTCTAGTTTACATTTATTATTATTATTTACATCATTTTTTTTTACAAATTCATACTTCCCCAAACCATGCATCTCCAGGTGATATGTCTTTTTGAGTGTTATTTTTTTATTTATTCATTATCTGCTCTAGCAGATTAGTGTACACACATATGTTTATTATAATAATCAGAAATGTGAAATTGCATATTTTTGATTGAATAATGCTTAATATCTTCTGCAGATGTTGGGAAAACACATACAGAAATATTAACGTATTTTTAAAGAAATTATCTGTAAAATAACTTATGGTTGTTTACTGTTATTTGTGTTTGTTGTTTTGCTGCCAGATGTTTTACTATTTATTTATGATCATTTATTTTACAGTGTACTAGACTGTACTAAAACTAGACATAATATATGACGGAATTATGTTAAAGATCACTTTAGACATGTTTTAAGACACAAAAGCTCTGCCTGGAGTTATACATGTTAAAATTACATTCACGTCTTCTGTCATCAAAAAGTGCTGAATTTATGAATATTAAATATGCACTTTTTAAAAGTTCAACTGCTGCACACAAGATGTTTTCTATGCAGTTTCATCAGAAATCATTATTGTAGCAGAATTATATAAAAAGAGCACAACAATAAACATCTACAGCAGTGAAATAGAACATGCACATTAATACAGAGAAATATGTAAATAAAAAATATAATATACAATAGTAAAAAAATGACGTTAAAAAACAACAACAAACATTTTACTCGCAATCAATATTTTAACTGATAATACTTTAAGTAAAGATTTGAATGCAGGACTTTTATTTGTAGTGAAGTAGATTTTCTGTATTTATTCAAGTAAAACACCTGAATATTGTCATTAACACTGAAAACACACACTAATATTCTTGAACAGGCCTCCTGCAGGCCTAGAATGACTGATTCAACCAGAGTTAGTGTCTGTGAAATACTTATTTAGGGTCTGTTAAGGTTTTTATAATAGGTTGTGGAGGTCAAAAGTGAAAGTCAAGGTCTGAAACATCTGCAGAGCATGAAAACACAGATACCTGCTGCCTCACAGAGATCACATGGTTACATTAAATAAACGGTATAAGTAATTAAAGCTGCAGTTTGAGTGCAGTCTGCATTGACATTACAGGACCATAATAACCTCTCAGTTACACAAACCGAATGGATTAGATTCAGTTTATTCCCATTGACAGGTAGCTGCAGTGTTTTGCATGCCTCTCACCTCCTCGTCTCCTTTGTATTTCTTCCTCATGTCGCTCAGGTCCATGTTTGTGCGCTCAGTCGATGATTTCCTGCAGAAACTCAGTAGAAACACTCGCTGCCGTCCTGCTGTCAGAGAGGCATGAGATGGACTATGATTCCTACCTAATAAACTGATCTTCCTCAATAAATTCGCACTGAGTATGCGCCTCATGCTGGTCAGACTGACGGTGACGTCACCGCGCAGCCTGCTTTACGTAATTGATTACACAAACCGTTTTGTAACAAATTTTATTATAGTATAGAATTATTTAAAAAATAATATTTTCAAACGTAGGATTGGGTTAGGAATACGTACGACATTGTGTAAACAGCAGATAAAATTTAAACAAAAAAATTAAATTAAAAAAACACATCGAAGCGCTATGCTGCATTCAAGGCATGTTTGTAATTAAGAGCAACCAAATGGGAAAACAGATCCGTGCATGTTTTATACTGGTGCTCATTGATTATTAAGGCAATTTAAAGACTTTAAATTATTATTGAAAAGTATTAAAGGAATAGAAAGTGTGTTTGATCTCTTCAAAATCCCAAGAAAAGAGGACACATGTTGCTAATTAAAAAACAATACTTTTTTTTGTTTTTCTTTGTTTGTTTTCCTGAAAGATGAAGAGAAATTAAGCTAACTAAAAGGCTATTAAATGTCTTAATATTAATTTACTAATTAATTACTTTTTATTTACTTAATAGATAGGAAAAGCAAAAATTGATTAATGTCTCCTTTGCCGATCTCTAGTGGTACCCAATGGGAATTGCAGGAGTCTTGCAACAAGAAAATAAAAGATGTTTTCTTTTATTCTTTTATTCTTTTACTTTTTTGCAAAAGTCCTTGACTTGTCCTGGCTTGACCAGAAGATGGTTAAATTAGCCACGGTGCATAAGTAGTTCAGAGTCACAGAATTAATATTTTATATATATATATATATATATATATATATATATATATATATATATATATATATATATATATATGTATATATATAGTAGTATAGTTTAGTAATACAACCCTGATTAAACATAAATAAAAACAGAATGCAATGATTTTTAGAAGTTGTTATACATTCTACACCTATTCTGAATCTGAACAGCGCAATCTGAACAACTTTTTTGCTTGCCGTTGTACAGCTATTATTCATTATTATTACGATTTATTTATTTGATATGTTTCGATCATGTGATAAAGTGAGAGGGATGTACTGTAGTTTATTTAAAAATATATTTCATATAATATTTTTTTCTGATATGTAGCTACTGTAAGGGATTAAAATTTAATGGAGTATTTACAAAAAGGAAAATATAGAAACTATACAAAGACAGTCATGAGATAAAGTGACAGTGGTGGGATTTATATGTCACCTTAGACCAGAGTAATGTATTATAAATCTTTATAACACTTTTGTGTTGGTCTGTAATAATATTGCAATGTCTATCACAACACTGTGATGTAGCCGAGACTGCCTGTAGGTGATCATACTTTATTAAACATTAGAAATGTACATGATGAGTTATACTTGCAAATATTGTTTTTATAAGGAATTCTATTCTAGAGCAAAAAGCGTGCGCCGCCCGGGAATCGAACCCGGGTCGCAAGAATGGGAATCTTGCATGATACCACTACACCAGCGGCGCCGATACCAACAGGGCAGACCAGAGATTTTATATAGAAAACGGTCTGAGGGATGAGACGAGTCATATTTAACTGGTGTGTATGGTGTTAAATGGTTCGATGTTGCGGGTCGGACTTCGTAGATTTTAAAGAAAATAGCAAATATTTAATTCGACGTAATGTTGCCGCTTTTATTTTGATATCGACACGGAAATGTGGACCTTTATACTGAAGCCGGGCTCTATTTGCTTCCGGGGGTCTTGGGTTTCCAGCTAGTGCGACTTGTACCATATGTTAGCTCACAGCTAACGTGAGTTTAAAGCGGTAGTTAGTTAGTTAAACAGTCTGAGGGATAAAGCTGTTGTTATTAAAGTAGGTGTAACAGTTTATATTGGTAAATGTAGAAAGTATTAACTAGCAGTGCGTCGCTTTGTGTTATAATGTATAATCTTAATCTTGCTGATGCTTCTGTGATAGCCACATAGCAGCTACTAACTATTGCTATCTCGTTAGCCACAACAGACAAACTTGACAACATTGTTTGCACTTAAAAATATCAGGATTAATTCCCTCTCTGTATGCAATAAGATGTTAGCCAGCTAAATGAATAATTGGCCGATGTTTAGCAAGCGAGGCTACCGTGCTAATCTAAGCTGCCATCTGTTTCTGCAGCGTTTATGATACATTTGTGTGACTGTGATAAAGATTCATAGTTTGCATTAAACTCTCCACAGAGTCTGTACTCATGTCGGACAGGAGCGGCGGGGTGGAGTGGGTCGAGACAGCCGAGGAGGTTGTTATCATAGAGGAGTGCGTCCCTGCAGAAAACCACACATCTGCAGGTAAGAGAAGTTTAATATGTTGGCTGTTAAAGTGGTGTTTTTAAATCAGAGTAAGGTCAGATCACTTGGAAATTAAGTCACTTACTTTATGCATGCTATTTCTTTAATTAGAAAAGGTGGATTACATTTTAATCCTAATACTTGCGGGTGGCTTTAAAATAGAAAAGATAGAAAAAAATGCACTTATACTAAAATATATGCACGCAGCATGACCTGTCACAATAACTTTCTTGTCCCAGAAATAACATTATTTTTTACTTTCAGACAATTTTATGCTACTGATCCCCAAAGAAAATTCTGTTCTTGCAGCAGGGCAAAGGTTGAAATAATTACAGAAAAATAATAGTAATGACAATAATAACAGGAGATATATAAAAACTAGAATAAAAATAGAAGTAAAAATAGATTTTTCTTAAATTTATTAAAAAATTAAAAATATTTTAAAAATATAGATATATTTTTTTTAATTGTGTGCATTGCTACTACAACCTTGATTAAACATAAATAAAAACAGAAGTTCTACTGTCATTCTGAAATTGAACAGCGTCCCAACTTTTTATTGCCGTTGTACAACAGTTAGATTGATTGATTTATTTTATATGTTGGCCTCGGTTAGGTTCTGGCTTAGGGTTACTAATATAATAACTAATATAGTTATTGTGACAGCATGGCCTGTCACAATAACTATACTGTCCCAGAAATAATATTGCCATTTTATGCTACTGATCTCATGATTCCAAAAAAGTATAATAATTCAAGTACTCTTAAGAAAATTCAGACATTTGAATTGTTATGACAAAAAATATCAACATATCCGAAATAAATAAAAAAATAAATTAAACCACACAGCCAAAACGATACTGTTTGAAAGACTGTTTCAATTGCACTTAAATATTAAATGTTTAGCACCATGGTAAAGACGGTAATTAATTCCTTAATGCACAATATATTTCCATCCGGTTCCTCAATACTTACGACCTTTTGTTAACCTCAGCATAGTTTTTTGTCCTGTTTATCAGGCTTTGCTGCTACACCAAAATGTTATCATGGTTGTGAAAACAAATGGCGGTATGGTAAGATCTATGGTCATGTCCTTGAGAATGTTTGCAGACCTCAGTTGGTTGAATTGTAGTCTTTTTTTTCACTCAAAACAAACCTACAGTTGTTCATATATGTTTCTGAAAAAATGCTTTTGCTCTTGTAGTGATTCCAGTTTTAGAGCCAGAAGAAACACCGATCCAGAAGTTACTGGGCTCGGTGGGAAACGGAGACAACCCAGAGGCTGATGGTGGCTTTTGTAAGCAAGAGACCCTCTTTACTTTTCTGCTTTTATTCACAAAGTTCCACAATAAGTAAGTTAAATAACTGACTCCTCTGTTGTTGTTTTTACAGATTGCGAGGAGTGTCTGACTCTCTTCCAGGACCAGAATGATCCTGCTAACTTTAACGGCCCGTCGTTTATTCTTGACTTTCCGACGAGCGCCGCTCTCTCCCAGAGGGCCCTGCTCTCGCTGCCCTACGGCCTGATGATCGGCAGGTCCAGTATTCCCAGTGCAGGCGTCGGGGTCATAAATCACGGACCGATTGTGTCTCCGGGAATGCATTTTGGACCGTATGAGGGTGAAGTTACAACAAGAGAAAAAGCAACGTCAAGTGACTTCTCCTGGGAGGTGAGCTCGCATATGATTCAGACCACTCTCTAAATATGTTTGTTATGATTATTGTTTCATGTTTTGTCTTAAAAATACTCTGATTTTCTGCAGGTTTGCAAAGGAAAAGATGAGTATGAGTACATTGACGCTGCCAGAGACTCACACTCAAACTGGATGAGGTAAATCTGATATAGTGACAGAAAGACTTTAACCTTACGGTGCATCTAGAAGTCAGTCTGTGTTTATATTCTGTCTCTCTCTTCCTACACAGGTACATCAACTGTGCTCGTAATAAAGACGAGACAAATCTCCTGGCGGTCCAGTACAAAGGCAGCATCCTTTACCACTGCTGTCGCACCATAAACCCTGGAGATGAGCTCATGGTTTGGCCCAGCAGCAAGTTTCTCGCCCATTTTAGTGAAACTTGGACCCAGGCCTGGCTCATGAAGTTGAATGCAGCAGGTAACCGTTTACAACCCAAGTTTCCTGAGCCATTTATTTTTTTCTCGAGAATTCTTCAATCACTTCATTTACTATAAACACTGTACAATATTTGGATAATTTAATATATATGTGCAATATTTTATGGTCCATATCCAACTGCTGACTCGGTCTACATTGTATTGTATTTTTTTGTTTTAATTGTTAATACTTTTTATATTCATATTTCTACTTGTTTATACTGTAAATAGGGCTGGGCGATATGGAGCAAAAGTCATATCCCATTACATTTAGGCTGAATATCGATCAATATACAATATACTGATATTTTTATCGCAAAGTGAGAGCAAATGTTCAGTTAAAGTCAAATATAACATGTCACAAGTAGTTTTATTGAAACCGTTTATTTATGTGAACATAAATACTGTATAACAGGAGTACCTTTTAAAAAAAAATCAAAGCTCCATAAAGTGTACATTTAAATAAAAAAAATGTCTTAAATAAAAATAGCCTATGAAATGAAATAGGCCAATCTTTTTCTGAAATAAATATATTTATATGAGAAAAGAATAACGAACATTACAATTGCTGTTTACTATTTATTGTTTTTTGCTATCTACCAAGCTGCAGTAATTTGTGAAATCTCCCTGTTGTTGGACTAATAAAGGAAATCTTTATCTTTAATCTTACATTGCAATAATAACATGATTTTTCTCCCTTTTGTCTCCTGAATCATAGAGAGGAGGACGACTGCGACCTCTCAGATCTTCCTGTGCTCCCACTGTCAGCTGTCCTTCACCACAGAGTCCTTCCTGCAGAGACATGTAGAATACTTCCACATTCAGCCTGAAGAGGACTCCACAACACCGGCTGCTGAGGCCGCTGAACCTGAGAATCCTGCAGCCAGCGCAGACTCTGATCACTCTGCAGCCTCCCTGTCAGTGTTACCTGTCGATCCCGTCCAGTCCAAAACATGTGGCGACTGTGGGAAGGTTTTCAAGCAGATCCCTCACCTCAGGAGGCACAAGCGCTGTGTCCACTCCAACAAACGTCCCTACTGCTGCCCGCAGTGCAGACGCAGCTTCAGCCAGGCGTCCGGCTTAATCAGACACCAGCTGGTCCACAGGAAGCAGGTTGTGATAAAAGACGCAGACAAAATCCAGAGTGAAAAGAAAGAACTGAGATCAGAAGTTTTAAACACTGCAGATCCAGCTGTGACAGAGGAAATGAAGGAAAGTGAGAGTGTGCAAGAAGTAACTGAAGCTGAGAGTAAATCTGCAGGAGATGCAGAAACCTCCCAGTTCATTTGTACAGACTGCAGTAAGAGCTTCACAAACGAAGCATCTCTGAAGAAGCATAAAGCGACCGTGCATGAGCGGTTACGGCCGTACGTCTGCACCGAGTGCCACAAGTGCTTCATCCAGTACAACGACCTGACCCGGCACCTGCGGCATCACCAGCAACAACAAAAGAAGGAAGGAAAACTAAACGAGGCTCCAGAGGGCTCCAGCACCATGCCCTTTAGCTGTGCTGAGTGTTCACTGACGTTCTCTTCAGTGGACTCCCTGCAGCAGCACATTGGTGAGCAGCACTCGGAGGAAACCACGGTGGAAAATCAAGAAGATGACGCCGTGCCTGCTGGTGACGATCAGAGCCAAGATCCAGACTTCAGACCACAATCTGCAGTCGAATCTATTGGACGACGTCAGAGGCCTCAGCGGCTTGGAGCTAGATCTAAAATCTCTGCCATAACCAAGCTCATAGCTCCAAAACGAAGGGCGGCCATCTGCAAGAAGGCGTCCACCAGCCCTGCTCAGACGGAGAGGAGCTCCTCTGAACCGGATCCACCTGCTGTGAGGAACGGAAAGGTGACAAAATACAAATGGTTCAGCTGTAATCGCTGCAAACGAACATACGGAAACCCAGACGATCTCAAAGCACATAAGTGCGCTCTGAGACAGCTCAAGTGTGGTCAGTGTGGCGCAACCTTCACTAAGTCTGGCTTCCTGAAGAGACACGAGCAGATGGTGCATGTAGATGCAAAGTCGTACAGCTGTGACCGCTGCGGGAAAGTCTTCACTACATCTGGTAAACTGAAACGGCATCAAAAGAGCAACACTTGCATGAAATATCACTGCACGTCTGAGCTCTTCCCCTGCTCGTTCTGTCAGTTCTCCTTCACGATGAAGAGCTACCTTATAAAACACATTAAACGGCACCACCCGGTGGAGTACCTGTCACACTGCGACCAGCTGGAGCATCTAGGGGAAGAGGAGCAGGAGGAGGAGGAGGAGGAGGAGGAGGAGGGGGGAAAGGAATATGTTTGCCCTCACTGTGGCAAGAGCTGTGCAAGCACCAAAGCTTTCAAATCCCACACGTGTCTGCAGCAGGTGAAGGTGCTGTACTTGTGCACCGACTGTGGGAAGGGCTTCACCAACCACTACAGCCTGAAGCAACATCAACGCATTCACACGGGCGAGAAGCCGTACAGCTGCCCGCACTGCAGCAAGAGCTTCTCCTACACCGGGCAGCTCAACGTGCACCTCCGGACGCACACCGGGGAGAAACCGTACCTGTGCACGCACTGCGGCGAGAGCTTCCGCCAGTCGGGAGACCTGAAGAGACACGAGAGGAAGCACACGGGCGTCAGGCCCTACAGCTGCCCCGAGTGCTCAAAAAGCTTCAGCCGCCCGCAGAGTCTCAAAGCTCACCAGATGCTCCACTTGGGACAGAGAATGTTCAAATGCACCCAGTGTGGGAAGAGCTTCTCCAGAAACTATCACCTCAGGAGGCACCATCAGAAGATGCACTTGTAGGCACATTTTTCAGACGTTGGAGATGCTATAGAGAGAAAGTCAAAGGGACAGTTCATCCTGAAATAAAAATTCTTGAGCACTTTTTATCGACCTACAGTCATGGAAAAAAATATTAGACCACCCTTGTTTTCTTCGGTTTCTTGTTCATTTTAATGCCTGGTACAACTGAAGGTACATTTGTTTGGACAAATATAATAATAACAACGAAAATAGCTCATAAGAGTTTAATTTAAGAGCTGATATCTAGACATTTTCCATGGTTTTCTTGATAATGATTTTGGTTATTATGAAGAAAACCATGGAAAATGACTCCATCAGAAAAAAACCGAAAAGGTAAATTATTAGGTTAATTAATACTATTTTATTTATTTTACAAAAAATAACCATAATATGGACCTTGGATCTGTAAATTAATTTAATAGGACATAATAGATTTTTTTATAGGAATATTAAATTGCTTACTTGAATGTTAAATTACAGTGAATTTTATGATGGAATTCCCTCTCACATATGCAAAAAATACCTTTCACGTACACACTTTTACCTCAACAAAAATAGCTGATAAGAGTTTTATTTAAGAGCTGATATCTATGGTTTTCTTCAGATTTACCAAAATCATAATAAAGAAAACCATGGAAAATTTCTAGATATCAGCTCTTAAACTCTTATCGGCTAGTTTTGTTGTTATCGTTATATTTACAAATGCACTTTTAGTTTTACCAGGCATTAAACTGAAGAATACAGGGGTCTAATAATTTCTTCCATGACTGTATATTGATTACTAGTACTACAGATTTTGGGGTGAACTGCTCCTTTAAAGCTGAATTGCACTAAATGTTAAAGTACTTCATGATTGATGAGTATTTTTGAATGTCCTGTAAATAACAATTATCCTGACTTTTGTTTAAAGCGGACATATTTCGTGCCCAAAGAGTGGAATTTAATGTTAAGAATTTCACATTTTTTGTTAATAATTTGTTAAAAGTAATATAAACATTCACTTCAATCAACACACAAACACACACAAAAGCCGTTACATAAACTTAATGCTTCTCATCTTGAAATAAAAACAACCCACTTCAGCTTCACTGTTGACCATTTATTCCACAAAACATACAATGCAAAGCATGTGCACTGTACAAGCCTTAATATTATGAAAATACTCATAACATGCCTGTTTTTTTTTCAATTAATTTAAGTTTTAATTTTGTTCTTGTAGTCATCCAGATCTACATTTCTTTAAATGACACAGTATATAACTTGTCTATTGAACATTGCTTCTGTCAGTTTTTGTCCTTTTTGTTAACTCATATTTTCCACCTTGACTATATTATTATAAATATTAAGTAAAATTAAAATATTTCAGTCTTACCTGAACTATACAAACATACCGGTATGACAGTTTTAACACGAGTAGACTCAATTTAAACTGTGCGTAGATTGAAACAGGTGTGACCCTGGCAGTGTTTCCATGTGCTACACAGCATGTCGGTGCAGCTGCTGGTTCGAGACACGAGCTTGTTTAAAATCTGTAACTTTTGCTGCTGGTAACGGCTCCTTTAACATCTCAGTCCAGTAATGAAATCTTACATCAGTAGTCCTAACTAATACCAGTTACACAAGTTCCTTGACAACATCCATTTCAAAGGGGGAAAAAGATCCATTTTTCATTTGTGGCACAGCAGATTGTGGAGGCTTGTTTCTGTTCGTGGTCCTTTTTTTTTTTTTTTTTTAGGTTTTTTTTTGTCAAGAAGCGAGGGGTTGAAACCGGAGGATTGGACCTTGCTCATTAATGAGTCCTAGTGTGTAAAAAATACACAAACACTTCTGAAAGGTAGGCAGCAGGTGGTTCTCAAGGTTAAGTGACACGATCCCTACGAAGGTTGGGTTACTGTTTGTACAATTTCTAAGACACCTCAAAACACTTTTCCCGTTTATCCTCCTTTGTTCCAGTGAAGAACCCTGTCGACGTCTTCTCCAGTGCAATCTCTTTTCTTCATCAGCACGTAAAATATACAACAACCCTCAATCTCATTAGTTTATATTATGTTAAATGTTATACACATATTAAAATTTTTTACAAACCAAACTTGATTGTTAAACCACACAGTATCACATCTGTACAAACTCAGAAGAGAAAAAATAAAGGTCACAAAACTAGGCAAAAGAATGAAAAGGGATTTAGTTTTTTGGCAATTAAAAAGCAACAGCCTGGTCCGTCACAAAACCACAAATTAAGGGGTTAAATACTGAACTCTGGAAATGAAAAGGGAACAGTACATCTAGAGCTCAGCAGAGTCCGCGTGTCTGCCGCGGTGATGAAACTTCTTCTTCACGTTCCCGTAAATGTTAACAGAAAAACAGGGTTAAAAGGGTTAAAAGTGGCTGAGGACACATTTACAGTCTGCGACGAGAAATACCCTGCAGGTCGTTGCACATACATTAACACTTTCTCCTTCGTTTGTTCAGTGAAGTTCTGCTTTCTGAGATACGTAACGGACAAAAGGCGTTTATAAAGGTTCAGACTTCAGCTCCTCCACCCGGCACTCCAGGTCGGCCACCTGCAGGAGACAAGAAGAGAACGGGTGAGTTACTGAAAGCTGGTGAACAATATATATGTATAAACTACAAATATTATATGGTGTTTAATATTTATTTGAATGGTCAACAGTTAACTGACACTGAACATACAGTACAATTTAATAAGCATTACATTTCTTTTTATTCCTCATGTTTATTTATTTTGCATAATTGGTTGACAATGTAACACATAGCATGTTTTAGGTATAAAAATATGTCTACAGTCAACTAACTGACTGACTGACTGACTAGCGGCGTTTCCACTATAGTTGAATAAGTCGGGTCTCACTTTGAATGTGAGCTGGCCCTAGCGGCCGTATGACCGGCCATCATTTTTCTCCCCTGAAAACAGCCTGGTTCAGTCAGCTCTACTCAGCGTTTTTAACGACATCCTCCTGGCTAATGACTCCGGTGACCATGTAATTCTTGTTCTGTTGGACCTGACTGCAGCGTTTGACACCGTGGACCACAGCATCCTAGTGGCTCGGTTACGCCACCTAGTGGGCATCGGTGGTACTGCGCTAGAGTGGTTCAAGTCATATCTGACCGACAGAAGTTTAACTGTAAACCTTGGTACCTCGGAGTCCAGCCCCGCTCCACTGCTGTATGGGGTTCCACAGGGGTCGATTTTAGGGCCCCTGCTTTTTTCTTTGTATTTACTGCCTTTGGGCTCCATCTTGAGAAAGCACGGCATCCCTTTCCATTGCTACGCTGACGACAGTCAGATATATGTGCCACTTAAAAAAAAAGATGCTTTCTCCCTCACACCGCTCCTGTCATGTCTCAAAGACATCAAGGCCTGGATGGCCTTGAACTTTTTAAATTTTAATGAGAAGAAAACAGAAGTGATAGTGTTTGGCCCTAGTGGCTCTTGTGTGACCCCTCCTTTTGACTTGGGCCCTCTGGCAGATTTTATAAGACCAACTGTGTCAAATTTAGGTTTTAAGATGGACAGTGATTTTAAATTAGATCGTCAGATTAGCGCTGCTGTGAGGTCAAGCTTTTTCCACATCAGGCAGCTGGCTAAGGTGAAGCCTTTTCTCACACACAAGCACTTTGAAACGGTAATCCACGCCTTCGTTACATCTCGGCTGGATTCACTCACTGTACCTTGGAGTCAGCCAGTCCTCCCTCGCACGGCTCCAGTTAGTGCAAAACGCGGCTGCTCGCCTCTTAACTGGAGTTCGTAAGAGGGAGCACATAACTCCCATCCTGGCCTCCCTCCACTGGCTGCCTGTGCATTTTAGAGTCCATTTTAAGATTCTTTTATTTGTTTTTAAATCTTTAAATGGTCTCGCCCCACTGTACCTCTCTGAGCTCCTCCACCCCTACGCTCCTGCTCGGTGCCTCAGGTCAGCTGATCTGCTGCTCCTGGAGGTACCGAGGTCAAAACGGAGCTCAGAGGGGACAGATCTTTCTCTGTTGCAGCCCCCAAACTATGGAATGAGCTACCTTTGCACATCAGACAAGCCTCCTCACTGTCCATTTTTAAAAGTCATCTTAAAACCTATTTTTATTCCTTGGCTTTTAACCACGCATGAGACTCTGCTCTTGTTTTTAGTGTTTTATGGTTTGCTTTTATTTATTGTTTTTTAAATTGTCTTTTAAAAAGCAATAAATCTATTTATTTTAGTGTTTATTTCCTGTTTTATTTATTTTATTGTCTCTTGTTCTGTTTGTTTATGTACAGCACTTTGTTGCGGCTGTTGTTGTTTTAAAGTGCTTTACAAATAAAGTTGAGTTGAGTTGAGTTGAGTTGGTTGCTGATTGGACAGAACGTTAAACAGGATGTGACGTCGTACTCGACGCCACAACAACATGCGCCATTCCTAAAAGCCGGCGAAGTAGCGTAGTCACAAGCGAAAGTGAACATAAGCCCCTTTCATCATGTGGTCCGCAAATGTCCCGCTATATTGTTGGAAAGATCTGTGCCAGCTCTTCGCCGCCTTAAGGCGTTAATAGTGATTCCAGCAAAGCAAAGTGATTTTCTGCCCTTTCATAGTGCAGTACGGCGTTGCAGAACGAGGTGCACAGTAGCACAGTGCTAACAGGCTAACAGTTAGCTCTGTAGCAGTACAGTGTGTATGTGCTAACAGGCTAACAGTTAGCTCTGTAGCAGTACTGTGTGTATGTGCTGCTGCTGCAGGAGGTTTTCACTTAGCGATCTCTGTTTGTTTACAACAAGCACCGGCACTCTGTGCACAGTTAGCATGCCTGCTTGTTTACAACAAGTGTCAGACGCTGTGTACAGTCAGTGACGGTGGCCACAGTTGTTGTGCATGCTTTTGAAACTGCCGCTAAGTGATTACGCCACAATCGAAAACCATACGTCACCTCCGGAGTCTCGTAAATCCCTCTGGGGCCTTTTTTTGAGAGGGATTTGAGAGGGAGTGGCCTGAAACTTTTCCCAGTGGCCACTTTTTACCCTAATGGAAACGTGCCTACTGACTGACTGACTGACTGACTAGACTAGACATCATGCTGTTCTTGTGTAGTATGTTTCAGCCATTAATCTGGAACCAGCTCCTCAGGTTTCGACAGCGAAAGAACTGTCTCTCTGCAGGAAAACTGGATCCAAAAAGAGTTCACCAACTCTCTGCTGGTCTCGAACCACAAGCAGCTTGTGATAGGGGCTGGGGGCGGGGTTACCGTGACCAGAAAGACCAACAAAAACGTCTATCATTCATTTGAGTTGATTTGCAATGTGAAACCTATACAGTGTTGTAATGACTCTCTGTGGAAACTAGGGAGAGAGGGAGATAACTTGTGAGAACTCGGTTTGTGTTGGTTGGAAAGGGGTAAGCTACTAAGTGAGGACTAAGTAAACTACTTAGTTAGGTTCAGGGTCAAAAGCTACTTGGTTAAGTTTATAAGGTTTAAATAAGGACAGTTTACCAGACGTTATCTCGGGATGTGATACGGCAGAGTGACCAGACGTAAATAAAACATGAGCTCTGCAGATTCCAGGCTCAGCAAACCATGCATTTATTTTATTTTAAATATCATCACCCACAGGCTGCAGTGTGAGTCACGTTGAGCTTCTAACAACTAACACAACATAAAGACTAAATTCGGTCCTCTGAGGTTTCGTTGCTGCCGCTGCAGCTCTCACTTCCTGGAAATATATATTTTATGGTTTGTATAACGGCCACAAGACTCAGTGAAGCAGCTTTGAGCCAAACTGTTCTCATGAGTGCTGTCACACACAAAAAAAACTCTTTGATAGCCTCGAGCTGCAACTAACTGAACAATTAAAAGTTTCTTTGCAGCTACAATTAAAGAGAAAACCGTCCTTAATGAAAGTAGAGTAAAAACAGTGGAACTGCTGCGTTATGATGGGAGAAACGCTTTCAAAGCCACTTTCTTTTATCACAGAACAGGTTGCCCTCCTGCCCACACTGTAGATCACCCACTCTTCTGTAACTTATGAATGAAAACATTGTGTTCATCTCTTCCTGGAACTTGACATGTTATTACCAGGATGAATCCTAGTCCTGTGTCTTAAAGACGGGATCTTACCTCACTTGTTGATTCATTTATTGTGTATGAGTTAATCTGAAACAATACTAAATGTTCATTCTGTGAAAGTCTTGTGTAACAGAGTTGAAAATGTCCTTACTCAGGTAAAGTGAATTCTCTCAAAATTATAATTACAACATGCCACTACAAAGGCATTTAATGTATTTTGATGGTTTCTAAGAGGTTTCAGATTGTAGCACATTCACTGCAGTTAAGCATGAGGGTGCGTGACTGCATGTATATTTACTTTCACATTTCACATGTTTTGGGCTTTTGTGCTACCCTTACTTCAGAGCTAGACCTTCTCTGCTTGGGGTAAGCAAGCATTGGGAGTGCTCTATAAATAATATGATATTCTGATAAATGAGCATGTTTTCTTCTTAAACTACTGATTATTAAGTGTGTATATAAGTTGCGCTAACTGATATTCTCGAGATGTAATGCTATATTATTATTTTAACCAAGATAAAACATAATTTTTACATTATTTTAGATGTCTGTATTCTGTCGTGATTGGAAGCTCATGGTATGTATGTTCATTGTGAATGCAGGTACGTGGTTAATGGATAAATATTTAATTACTTTGTTTTGTAAATATTACAAGAGTTAAGAACTGGTCATGTTAAAAAACTTTACGATCAACCAGTGTGCTATACCGGCGCCATCTGTCATTTTGTTTTGCCCATTTTTTTACTGTTTTTGTTCGAACAACAATAACGAGCTATGCACTTTGATTTCGGATCTTCAGAGCTACTTTTCTGCTGGAGATATGTGTATGTAGTCGTGATTGGAAGCTCATGAAATGTATGTTCATTGTCATCATAAAGTATCAACACCTAAAGAAGAGAGGGTTGTTACACTTGTCTCCAGGTCTCCTCTCGTTCGTACCTGCTCCTGAAGCTGTCCAGACTCCTCCTTCAGCAGAGACGCCTCCTCTCCGACTTGTGCACAACGCTGCGTCTCCTTCTTCAGGTACTCAATCTCCCTGTTAGAAGAAGAAAATCAGTACGATTGTTTAACCCAAATGTAAAATATCACACAACCCTTTTTGCCCTGAGAGTAGAATGCTGCTGCCTTACTTCTGCTGATACTCCTTGATGAGGCGTTTGGCTTTGCTGTACTTGCGCTCCAGGGCCTGGTACTGGGACTGCGTCTCCTTCAGGTGCTCGTCCACCGCCTGGCACAGACTCTGCGCCTCCATCCAGTAGCCCTCCAGCTTCTCCATACGCTCCTTGTTCTCCTGCAGCGTCTGCTCCAGCTGGGCCTTGTCCATACGCCAGCGCTGCTTGTCCTGCTCTGCGTGGTGCAGCTGCAACAACAACAGGTGAAAAAAGATTTCAATCACACGCCATCTCTGGTCCTTAAAATAATCTGTGCTTCCTTTCTTCTTGCTGGATTATTCAATAATTGAGTGTGCTTGTAAGAGCACACTATATACTCTCCACGGGCTTCTTGCTATTATTCTTCCGTTTCTTCTTTGTTTTTTTTTCGGTCGACTACTCCTCCCAGAGTTTTGGTCGCACATACACTAAAAAAAGTATCAAATAAACCGGCTCTGCCTTGACAAGTGTGCTATGACTTTTCTAAGGGTTTCGGCAAACGGTTTTCAAATTATTCGGCAAAAACACACCAAAAAATCCCCCCAATGTTACCCTACGGAGAGGCTAGAGTGGATGACATCATCGAGTGCAGACGGAGTGAAAAAAATGTCAAAAAATAAATTTGTAAACTGCGCTCGAGGCCGCAGATACCACTCTGCAGAAATAATTTATACATAGAAACGTAGGAACATTTATAGTTCGGGCGTAGGACGCACAGATGCGCCACCAACACGCACCCACAGCCTCATAGACTGCCATGTAAAAAAGGCGGGAACATTTCTGGAGGAAAGCAGAGGTTTTTTCTTCTGATTGCTCTAAAAAAACAATTTCTTCATTTTTCTTCACAAAACACATATGTAGATGTTCACGAAGAACTCAGGATGCTAAAAGTGAAGTCGGATCAATGATACGGTTTGGCCAAAAATGCTTTCTGTTCGAGGGGCACTTAGCTCTTTTTCTGTCTCTCTCAGTGGCGTCAAATGTCACAGGAGGAGCTGCGGTTGATTTCTCTGCTCTGATTGACATAACAATAACTGTCAATCATAAAGTTTGAATGTCGGCAATTTTATCCTCCACACACACACATATGTTGAAGGCTTGATCTGTCACATACCTCAGCAACGGTAGAGATAATATACTGTAAAATACTCTGCAGTGTCAATAATGTATGGATGAGAGTCAAGCACACTCAAAATTTCTTTAGAAACGTTCTAGTTTACCTTTCTCTTGAGCTGCTGGATCTCAGCCTGGGTCACTGCATGCTTTATTTGGAGCTTTACAGCAAAGAGAGACCACAGCGTTAAATACATGTGTTAATATTAGTCACATTAGAGAAAATAAGCTGTGATTACACAAGAAAATGCTCCAATTAAAGAATCCACTCCTCACCTCTTTGTATTTGTGTGCCAGTTTCTCTGGGTCCGTCTCCAGAGGGGACATGTCCTCGTTCTCCGCCAGGTCGAACACCTCGATGGCGCTGGGGTACGACGGGCTGACCTCCTCTTCGTCGTCCTCCTCCTCATCTGTGCCGTACTCACCGCCCTGCAGGCAGGACCAACAGGTGAGGAAAACACTCACACATTGATAGAAGTATACTGAGTTTAAAAGGCCAGTTCACCCAAATTATAGGATTAAAGGAACATCTTGCTTCCTAATTTGATGTATTTCTAGTCCGTCATTCAAACTTTAAACCACAATAATTTGAACACAAAGAGCTAGAATTAGCAAGACATATATGAATTATTTGATTTTGACACAAGTTGTTGTTTCCAGAAGGTTAAGTTACTGGAGTATATATATATATATATATATATATATATATATATATATATATATATATATATATAATTTCACTTTTTTGGTGAAAGTAGCAATTTATTGCTTTAATGTTGCAGATGTTAACTGTGAAGCCCAATTAAAGTAGTTTATAGACTCTGGGTACTTAAATCTGAAGTTCTTTATCATATTTTAAACACTGATGATATTTTCTGTTAATATTCTGAAACTGTAAATACTTTAAGTTATCAAATGGAGACATAAGTTCCTGGAGTAAGATGTATTTTATGTATTTTTTAGTTATTAAAAAAATACATTTATGTAATATTTACCAATTTTAATTTGATGATTTATTTCATAATTTTTTTTTTTTTTAAATTTGCTCATTTTTCATAATATTTAAAATTTTAAAAACAAATGCATATATTTGATATCATCTTTATTATATCTTTAAATGTACATTACTTAATTAATTTCTAAATTTTGATGTCTTTCATATAAATGGAAATGAGCATTCACACAGTCATTTTTGGCTAAATATAAATATTTAAAATGAAATAAAGTAAAATAAAAGAAGAAACTAATGTAAAATAGATATAACAATAATAACATAAGTTTAATATTAATATTATTTACTTTCAGTCGATGCATTCGTTTACATGTCCCGTGAAATATTGGAATATAATGTCACAAAAAAACGAAGAAAAAACAACAAGTAAAACACTCATTTCATGGTGTGTGTTTGTGTGCTGTGACACCAAACGGCCACTAGGTGGAGGCGAGCTCCAAAGTGCAGAATGTACTTTACATTATACAACCTAATGCTTTTCAAGAACCACCCACCAGCAGCCTGGCATGAATGGGGCAACTTCCTCTCTGTTGTTAGAGTGAAACTGCTTTTAAAGCACATGTTCTGTTTACGTAAACCTTTAACAGAGAGAACATCTGAGACACACGAGATTATTGCAGCTCAGGACATCCGAGGGGGCCCAATTTTTCAGATCCTGATTTGTCCCCAATTCAGAGAGCCGAGCTTATCGTTTGATCGGACATGTTGGACACAATAGTGTGGCTTTTGGCCAGAATCACACGCAGAGCAGAGAGAATCACTTCTGTCCATGATGGGACACGTTTCATAATCCTAAAGGGGAACCAAGGACACGCAGAGCACAAAAAATCACCCGCTTTTCATTCTGAAGGAGATATTTTTGTGCCTGAACAGGTTGAAAAGGTTACGTAAACTTTAAATCTCTTCAGTGATGCTTTTTAAATAGATTTTTTTTGGACTGTTTGAGTGCTGCAACATTAAAGTGAAGGACACATTAATGCATCAGTAATGATAACATAATATGATATAATATATATATACTTTAGGTATAATTTGATGATTTGAGTGCGATTATATCATTATTTATTAATCTGCCGATTAAAAAAAACAAAGATATTCAGTTTATTATCATGTGTGACAAAGAAAAGCATCGAATAATTTAATTGAAGAAGCATGAAATGAGCAAATGTTTGGCCTTTTTGCTTAAAACCCCCCCACTAAAATGATTATTTCATGATCAAAATAGTCAACAATTAATTTTCTGTTCGTCAAGTAATTGATTAATCGGCCCATTATTTACAAAATTAACCTGTTCATTATTATGTTGATGAAATGCTGCCTTCTGATGGTATGTTTTATCAGTCAACAGTCAAAAAAAACAAAGATATTCAGTTTAGTATGATGTGTGACAAAGAAAAGCATCAAATCATTTAATTTAAGAAGCATGAAATGAATAAATATTTGGCCTTTTTGCTTTAAAAAATGATCAAAATAGCCAACAGTTAATGTTTTGTTCATCAGGTTATTGATTAATCAGGTAGTCTTTGCAGCGTTATCACTTTTACTTAGATCTGAATACTTTTCCCACAACTGGATCAGATAGTTTGTGTCTGTGAGTGAAGAGAGGATTGGAGGGAAACTGATTTGTCAGCATTGCACCTTCACTCCTGCACCGTGCATGTGCAGACGCTGCACCACCGCTGATTCAAGAATTACGAACCAAGCAGTTTTGTCAGCTCACATTGTGTCTCACGGCAGCACTGCTTGTTTCAGGAGCTCTTTGACGCACCTCCTGCTCGTCCATGTACTGGTTGTAGCGCTGCTCCATCATCTCCCTCTGCCAGCGCTCCTGCTCCAGGGTCTGCTGGATCAGCTGGGCCACCTCGCTCTGCTCGCCCGGCTTCTCTCGCCCGATCACAAACCTGCGTTTTTAAAGAATGAGCAACTCTGTCAACATGCCAATGCATTTACCGTAAAGGTCAGAATACAGGCGCACTTAGACTTTAGCTGCAACTGGTTTGACCCAAGCAGAAACCTCCAGGTCTGAAAAATGAAGCCATAAGTACAAAAGTGCCTTACAAACGGCGTTCTCTCTAACGGCCAGCAGGGGGCGACTCTACTGGCTGCAGAAAGAAGTCAGATTGTTTCAAAGTCTAGGAGAAAACTGTCCCACTTCTCAATTGATTTATTACCTCAGTAAACATTCTCACATCAGGTCCATGGTCTCAATCATGAGTTTGAAGTCTTCTTTAATACTTAAATAATAGTTTATAAGATAATTGTAACATTTGGTTGCTTATAAATGTCGTGGTCAGTGTTTGGTTAGACCAGGGGTCGAACAACCTTTACTAACAGAAGAGCCACTGTTGGCTGAAAAAAGAGGGAAAACATGTTGGAATGGAGCCTTAAACCTTATTTTGAGCCTTGTAATGAAGATGAAGCAGCCTACTGAGTCTAAATTACCCTACGAACGTTATTTATAGGGTCATAATGAGCATTTATTAAAGTGATTTTGTCAGTATGCAGCGTGGCCCGAGTGCAAATGTGGAATCGAAAACTCAAAACTAGACTTAAAGTTGGCAAAATGTAGAGGCGAAGGCGCCGGCCGCAGACTTTCAGGAGCTATGATGCACATTTTATTCGCTAAAAATATTTTAAAAAAAGTTCTTTAATATAATAATTCTGTTTATAATCTACACATTTTTGTGAGACAAGCTCAGGTGTGCCGTGGAATTTTGTGACAACCAGACACTATTAATGCAGTATGGCTCACAGCAGTATTGCTAAAATGAGTGCCTGCTGCTGTAAGCAGGAGATTATCATGTCCCCTTGCCTAAATGTAATATTATTTTAAACATGTGGTTAATGTTGTCAAGCGGTTGCAGGTTGTTTAGCTTTAGGCACAAATAGAGTTAGATGGAGGTGCTGTGGTTTGGTTGATCGACATCAGTTGCACCTGCTGAAACCACCAATAATGACCCATAGGAGCCTATGGTCAAAATGACCCATAAAAAATAAAAAAACACGTAATTACACATAAACGTATGGTATGCGGTTTAAAAAATATCAATTTTTATTGAATTAAGGCTAAAAAAACACTGATCTAGGTTTATGTCAAAACATTTCCTAGTAAGGCTTTATATTAGACAGTTTCAACAGTAAATAAATGCTGGAAGTTAAGTAGTTATGAGGTCGACGTAACTACTGGAAGTAGTACTGAAAGAATATGAATACAGGTGGGCCTTGAGATTTTGGCTTGCAAAGCCAGCACCTCTGTACTGTACAGTTGTGTTATGCTGCAACTCTGCATGCTGCGACTGAAGCGAATATATAAGAAGCATAAAGGTAACAAGCATAAAATAAAAAATCAATCATCATAAAATAACAACAGAGGTGCATTACTTGAATTATACATGATGAAGGGGCATTATGTCCACCATAAATGTCAAGTTTATTCCTTAATATCTCTATATTTATGAGCTATAGAAAAACAAATGAATGAATAATTCTTTAGCAGCCCTCTGATGTAACAGAAGAGGAAAGATTTCATGTTGGACTGAAATAGTATTTTACCTCATATGGTGTGATTCTGTATATGCATGCTAAATAATGAATAATGACCACTGAGGAGCACAGAGAAAGTGTTTTCATATATAAAGCCTGTTATGTATTGCTGTAGTGAGGAATGTTCTGGATCTCTGATGACATAAAGTGTCTTCCTGTTTAGCCTGAACAAAGCCCGTCTCTATGGAGTTGTTGGCCTCTTCTATGATTTAAATTAAAACCTCTCGTCTCTGCCTCTCCTTTAGCTCATTGTACGCTTCATTATAGACACTATACGTTTCTAGACTGAGGCTCACAAATCTCTGTCCAATTAAATCTGCCATGTAAACAGCGAAGGGGGGGAACTCAGTAAATCACGATGAATGAGCTAGATTTAGCGATTCATTAATACATACATACAATTAATTACAATTAATTCAGTTTTACATGAGTTTCTGTTTTCCAGAAGGTTAAGTTATTGGAATAACGTTTTTTATCCAGTGGTGAAAGTAGCTTTAATTGCTTTAATGTTGCAGATGTTAAACGTGGAGCCCATTTAAACTAATTTATGGACTTTCGGATAGTTAAATCTGTAATATTTTTTATCATTTATATGCTGATGATATTTTCTGTTAATATTCTGAAGCTGTAAATAACTTAAGTTATTATTATTGTTATATTATAACATAAGTTATCAAATAGCTTTAGTGGAGACATAAAAGACATAAAACATATCTAATTATAAGGGAAATAACAGGGAAAAAATACCTTTATGTTCCTAGAGTAAGATGCATTTTATGTATAGTAAAAAAAAGACATTTATGTAATCTTTGCCAATTTAAATTTAATAATTTATTTCCTATTTTTTTATTAATTTAATTTAACTTTTAAATGTTCTTGTTTTTCATACTTTTTACATTTTAAAATACAAATGCATATCTTTGATATAATGTGTTCTATATCTTTAAATGTACATTCATATATATTTTTTTTACGTCTTTCATACAAATGGAAATGAGAATTCAGCATTCTAATGTAAAATAGATTTAATAACGACAACAACTATAATAATAACTATAATTATAATAATTATTGTTATTATACTTATTATTGTAATAATAATAATAATAATAATAATAATAATAATAATAATAAATAATAATATTTACTTTCAGTCAATGCATTTGTTTACATGTCCTGTGAAATATTGAAATATAATCTCACATAAAACACTGATTTCGTGGTGTGTGTGTGTGTGTGTGTGTGCTGTGAAAGGGGGGAAAAACTCAGTGAATCACGCTGAAGCCACAGACGCTAATTAAGGCTGCAGCCGCTCAATTTCTGCAGCACTAACGGGTAATTAGACGTCCACAAACGTACTTCCTGCCCCCATCTATTTGTCTTCCTGATGTTTTTTTATGAATAGGTCTGAGCTCTAGTGCCCTTCATCGTCTCTGCAGCAGATCCATAATGTATGAGCGATCTATGGAGGTCTCTGATCTTCACAAGTCACACAACGCTAACAATCACCCTGACGCCGCTGACCACTAAACCCTGAATTATGAATGAGCTCAGCCGACAAAAGGAGCACGTCGGGGAACGGCCGGCTCGTCTGCAAAAATACCCCTCTGGCATTTCAGAATGATACTTCTGATGCCAAGTGTATTTGTTCCTGATAACTGTGTTTTCTGTGGCTCTGGTGTGGAATCTTTGGAGCGTATTCAGGATGTCTCAGAAAGGAGCTTTTCAACACTGAAGGGTATAATCATGACCCTGTGAGACTGGAGATATAAATCTGCAGTCTGCTGTGAGCTGAATGGGGCAGGATGTGGTAGAAGTCAGTCCTGCATGTAAGCCTGTCTGTCTGTGGGCATCTATCAGGAGGAAACCATCTCTTTAAGGAAGAATGCTGAAGCCCCAGAGAGCTGCAGCTGCACAGACGCATGTCCCGCTCACAGCTGAGACGTGAAAATAAAGATTATCGAGCACGCCGACATGTTGATGTTTACCGTGTTATACCAGCTTAATATGAGGCACTTTATACTGCAACTTTGCCACATTTTGTTTTACTTTTTAATCCTTTAAAGCATTATTTTGACAGCTTAAGTTACTCTGCAGATTCAAAGCATTCATACAAATATGAATTCACTAATAAACTGTTAAATTATGTTATGCTAAGTTAAAGTATCCATCAGTATATAAAGTATTTCAAATAATCTCCTTTACCAGCTGCAAAATTAAAGTGATAAACACATTAATACATCAGTATTTATAATCCAGTAATATGATATCATTGATTCTGAAGTGAGCCTTTCTGCATTATAAGGACTTTCAGTTTGGGTATATTTTTACACAAACACTCAATACTTTAGATGCGTGATGTGAACTTGTAAGAGAGTATATTTATACTGCGGTACTGCTACTTTTAGTTAAGTAAAAAATCTGAAATCTGGTTAGCATGCTAGAATTAGCTAATAACCTCGAAACACAGCTTGTTGAATGTCAATGTCAATACAGTTTTGCAGGTGTACAGCTGAGTTTTTCTTGTGTATTTAGAGGACTTAGGCACAAATGACGTCATGTTCTTATTTGCATACTGGTGACATCATTGTGCGTCATCATCATTTGCATAAAGCTGAGTCGTTATATTGCTCGTGATAACCTGAAGCCTCATAAAATAAATACTCATCATGTAGCCTTATATCATTGTATAGCCTATTTGAAGTAAAAAATGATATGTAAATAACTATATAAATAAAATCTGCAGAGGGAGGTAAAAAAAAAAAAGATTAACCGACATTTTGTGCATGTGTGCGTTGCCTCGGAAACAATTGGTACAATTGCAGAATCAGATTCGTAAGAATAAACCTCGACAAAACATTTAGATGCTGTGGCAGCTGAGGCGCTTATAAAGCACCACTTTCTCAAGTTTCGAAAAGTTCGGATCCAGAGAAAGTTTCGGAGTGAGAGCATCAACACAACCAACGAAACTCACTACAGCTACGATCCCACTCCTGTTCCCAGCAGCGTCCTGCTGACTGCCGGCGTCAGGGAGAGACCCGACCTGTGAGCAGAAGATCATCTAGATGCTCTCTACGTTGTTTTTACATTCATACTTCCAAATGAAAGTACTGGACAATAGAGTTTTGCGGCTCCGATCTGGGGAACTAACTAACTAAAGTCCGTTTGATTTTATGGCAATCGGTTGAACCTGGCGAGTTGAAAAGCAGCCTACATCAGCAACCTGTTCCGTCGGCAACACGCCACTAAATCCAACTTCCAGTGTTTCCCACACAGAGACTCTCAGTGGGCGGCTGCGGAGGTATACTGTCGCC
Organism: Centropristis striata; assembly: GCF_030273125.1. Taxonomy (NCBI): domain Eukaryota; kingdom Metazoa; phylum Chordata; class Actinopteri; order Perciformes; family Serranidae; genus Centropristis; species Centropristis striata. Next base: position 24,248,343 of record NC_081537.1, on the reverse strand, counting down.
AAAGTATACATGGCAAAGCAACATTTTGCTCATAAACACGACTGAACACTGGCGATAGATGCTTTATGTTTCATGACTTTACATGTTCACGTCAGAGAAACTCTTACTTGACGGTTCCTGAGGTGTTCCTGAGTACCGAGGCGGCAAAGTTCTGGGTGACTCCCACCAAACTGGTCCCGTCCACCTCCACAATCAGATCGTTCACCTGGATCCTGGAGGAGAGAGTTAGTGTTCTCAGTCAGAGCTCTACTGTGGCCTTTTTTCTCTGAGTTTACACTGAAGCCCACACCAGCCACACTCCAGTTACACGCCTTTATTCTTGGCAGCCAGATCTATTTGCAGATGCCAGGGTTTAAAAAGACAAGTGGGAATATGAAGCATCCACTCCTGGAAATAAAACTACAACTACAACTAACCTCAGGCTGGCACATGGTTTACAAAGTTTGCCTCTCACGTTAGGCCTGTCACCATGTCACAATTTTTTTTTTTTATATATTTTCCCAGGAACTGTCACGAAAAACGATTGTTGGATCAATGTTATTTTAGTTTTAGAATGATATTAGAGCATAATAAGAACATCCCTTTCCACAACAATGAATTTTTAAATCTGGAGAATAATAAACATTAGAATTGAAACGTGGAAAAGAAATATATATATATATATACAGTACGGGCCAAAAGTTTGGACACACCTTCTCATTCAATGCGTTTCCTTTATTTTCATGACTATTTACATTGTAGATTCATCAAAACTATTAATGAACACATGTGGAATTATGTACTTAACAAAAAAGTGTGAAATAACTGAAAACATGTCTTATATTCTAGTAAGCAAAGGGTGGTTACTTTGAGGAATCTAAAATACAAGACATGTTTTCAGTTATTTCACACTTTTTTGTTAAGTACATAGTTCCATATGTGTTCATTCATAGTTTTGATGCCTTCAGTGAGAATCTACAATGTAAATAGTCATGAAAATAAAGAAAACGCATTGAATGAGAAGGTGTGTGTCCAAACTTTTGGCCTGTACTGTATATATATTATATTACTTTATTATTAAAATAACATAGAAACATCTGGTATGGCTGCTCATCAAATCGTGCTGCCTGTCAAACATCTGCAGCTTTACTTTAGATTCAAAAAAGCACAAAAAGTCACACATGTAAACAATATATTGAGTCCAGAAAAAAACTATCGTGTCCATTTTCATATATTGAACGATAAGTCGATATAGTAATTATCGTGACAGGCCTATCTCACGTGATCAAGAGTCAGGATGATGCTTCGTACCTGCCGTCCCTGTGAGCTGCTCCTCCGTCCGTCACCGTCTTGACGAAGATGCCCAGCTTCTCCAGGCCCATGTCGGCCCCAGCTCCCATCCCGATGATGCTGATGCCCAGGCCCTCGCCGTCTGGGAGAGAGTGGGGAAAAACACACACCAGCTGTTACAATAGTGTTACAGTAATCCAAAGCTGTTTTAACAGCTTCTGGTCAGTTTGATGTGTTAAACTGTCTGTGTGAGTCGAGCCTGGGAGCTCATGGTTCTGAGGTGGTGTCACCACCCTCTGTGGGTGGAAAACACGTCTTTGATTCCATGTTCATGTCATCACTCATGAGATTTATATCTATGGTAATCATATCCGGCTGTGGACAGAGACGTGAGCGTGTGACTGAGGCAGATCCCCCAGACCATCGAGATAAACTTGGGTGGTGGAGTAGCAGAGCTCTGCTTGCCCCTTTCCTTTTTACCACAGGTGTGACCCAGATTAAGGGTCACCAGAGCTTATTGTGTGTGTCCTCGAGGCTTCACAATGCATTTCCTTCCTCATAAAACATTTACAAAGCCAATTTTAAACCTTGCATTGTTTACATACGTGATTGCATGCTAACGGGCGTCTTCTTCCCTCCTTTTGTTGGTGCACTTCTCTGCACACTACTGTCACCACTCGTCATTCTGCAGAATAGCATGAAACCTACAGCAGGAATGTGCTGCACCTTACGCAAACTCGCATGCATGCATGTGCATAATTGTGCATGTGCATGATGCAAACAAAACATGGACCCAACTCAAAATACCTAATAAACACTGCAGCTTAATCTTATGCAGTATCAAGATATCATGGTAAGATATCATGGTAATGCTACAATACAAATCTTCCAATGTATTATTTATGAGCAGTATAAAAACATTTATTACACAGAGAAGGAGATGAGGGCTGTGTTTTTTCAAATTCTGGCATTTTTATCTATAGTTTTATAGTTGTTTTGCCTTTTCCTGCAAACTGGCGACCTTAACAAGGGGTGAGAGCAAAAAAAAGAGCAGACAGTGAACTATTTTATATGCAGAAAGAAAGAGGAAAGTTAAACCTTTAATTTAAATGTCTAATGAAGCAGAAGTGCACATAGCAGTAGTGCAATAATAACGGGTTTTATGTGCAAGGCTAAAAAAAAGGGTGATTTTTCTCGGATGCAGTGGGAGAATCTGTTCCAGAGTTTGGTCTCTGTCTGATTTTTTTGGTACAGCGAGCAGCAGAGAGTCTGTGGATGTGAGCTGGAGTCTTTTAGGGACACACAGCGTCTCTCTGCAGCCTGATAGTCAGGGGTGAGTCCGTGAACAGATTTATTAAGTAGAAACTTAAATCAGTCGTGAGACTCCCTAGAGGCTATGCAAGGATCAGTGTCTGCTGTTTGCTTTTTAAAAACCTGACAGAAGCTTTATGCACGTTGCTGTAATTGATTTAAATTTGTGCACAACCTTCTCTGCATCTCGAAAGCACTGAAATAATAAAACACGCTTTAATTTAACCTCTCCATATGTGACTTGAACATGAGATCAGAACCAGTGATAACACCTATATTTCTTGCCTGAGGTGTAATGTGAATTAATTTGAACCTACAGCATCATTCATACAGGCACATATGGTATCCTGTGTAACCTGCAATCTAAATATAGTCTTCTATAAATATATTGATGCACCATAATGTTGAAGGGATGTTGCAGAAGGCAGTCAGTGAAGACTGAAGGACGTTTTACATAAGTAATACAGAAATGTGCTTTTTTTTTCTCCATTTGGCTTCAAAGAGAGACAGAGAGGACAGACTGGACTGCCCAGTGGGAGGTGAATCACATGGACCAAAATTCATTTTCAAATACCTTTCTGGGAAAATTTCTTGTACTCATTTTGTTTCCCGCCCACCTGGAGCCCCGAGCAGGTTCACATAAATGCTCAGGATTCTTCAAATAGTGCACACATAAGCATCGGGAAGAGATGGTGGATAATTGAGTGTGCTTGAAAGAGCTCACTATATACTATCCACCGGGCTTCTTCCTATTTTTCTTCCGTTTCTTCCATGTTTTTTTCGGTCAGCTACTCCTTTTGGTCGCACATACGCTAAAAAGGTATCAAATCAACCGGCTTCGGCCATGACAAGTGTGCTTTGACTTTTCTAAGGGTTTCTGCAAACGGTTTTCAAATTATTTGGCAAAAACACACCAAAAAATCCCCCCAATGTTACCCTATGGAGAGGCTAGAGTGGATGACATCAGAGGGAGAGAAAAAGTTGTCAAAAAATAAATCTGGAAACTGCGCTCGAGGCCGCAAATTCCACTCTACAGAAATAATTTATACATAGAAGCGTAGGAAAATTCGTCTTCTCACTCACACTGGTCTGCTAAAGTTGTCACAGTTATAGTTTGTGTAGTATAGTAGTAGTATAGTGACGCACAGATGCGCCCCCAACACGCACCCACAGCCTCATAGACTGCCATGTTAAAAAGGCGGGAAAATTTCTGGAGGAAAGCAGAGCAATCAGTTTCTCACGATCGCTCTAAAAAAACTATTTCTTCATATTTCTTCCCAAAACACATTTGTTGACGTTCAGGAAGAACTCAGGATGCTCAAAGTGAAGTCGGTTCAATGATAGGAACTACGGTTTGGCCAAAAACCGTAGACAATAATGTATGACTGAGTCATTGGCCAGAGTCAAGCACACTCAAAATGTTCTGTACCTTTCTCCAGCTCCACGGGGAACAGGTCCAGCCGCTCCACCCTCTTCTCCAGCTCGTACTCTGCAGACGCCGCCATGGGATCCACGTCTTCATTACGCCGGTCGTAGTCCTCGTTGGGGTAAGTGGCGAACACCTGCAGGATGAGACGCAGACATGTCATCAAAAACAGTTACCAGAGAGAAGATCTCAGTTTTATTCTTTCTGTCGACACATGCAGCGATAACAACTCTGTTTTCACTTGTTTTGGAAGTTTCTTCATCTGTTGTCGTCACTTTCCCTTTTTCCAAACTACTTTACACTCCATACAAATTAAATAAATTGCTAAAAAGTGCAAAAAAAACCACACAAACAAAATTAAAATCTTTTTTTTCCCCCACATGATTTTCTAAATACATAACTTACATTGTACACAATTTGCAAAAACACAGCATGTTCATAAAAATAAATTATTTAAAATGGTGCAATCAAATATTTGAGTGTGTAGGGAGTGTGTGGTCTGTGTAGTATTTATGTGTAGTATACTGTGTAGTCCCGGTGGCTCACACTGGTAGAGCGCGTACCATTAAGGCCGTGTCCTTGCTGCAGCGGACCCGCGTTCGAATCCGGCCTGAGGTCCCTTTGCTGCATGTCTTCCCCTCTGTCTCCCCCTTTCTATCTGTCACTATCTAATTAAGCAGTAAAATGCCCAAAAAATAATCTTAAAAAAAAAAAAAGAGATAAAACAAGAGTGAACTTGCAATGCGTGCTAAGAGACACCATTCCTGCAGAACAACTACATTTCCCGGGAAAATGACGACACATCCTGTTGTCGAGGGTAGTGAAAACACGTGACAGTTCATGCTCACAACGCACAACGTGATGACAACTTTTCCAACGTAGGAAGAGCTACGAATACTTGCTACAGACACCCATTTCGTAGAGGCAATGCATTCATCAGTGGGGCATAGGTTTAATCTTTATGGACAGTGACTTAAAAGACATTTATTAAAATTAAAATACATATTTACTACTAACAGGGTCTCTGCAGGTTTCAATAAGTAAAATTTAAGACTTTTTAGGACTTTTTTAAAGACCATAATGAATGCAATTTAATAGCCATTTCACATCCATACTGGCAAAAAAGTACAAAAGACATGAAAGAAAATCGGAGCATGCCTCGCTGGTTGTGCTCGATAAATTTTGACTGGGCTTCACAGGTACTTAGCTCCATTTGTAGTTATTTTATAGCTCGCTCAAAAATCAAAACATTTAAAGCGAAACTGAAGTTTATGCATTTCTTTTAAATAAAAGTAAGTTTATAGATTTTTAAGAGATTTTAAGAGAAATTTAGACATTTTAAGGCTTGAATTAAATTCAAATGATTTGATTTTAGACATTTTAAGACTTTATAAGACTCTGTGGATACCCTGAATTAAATTGTTTGTGGAAAGCTTGTTCTATATTTGTTATTCTCCATATTTTCATATTTTCTTGAAAAGGAGGGGACTTCTAGCATTCTAGCAATTCAGTATTTTGTCTTTTTTGCTGACAGTTAGTTAAGAAGATTAATACCACCCTCATGTGACTGTTAAAGGACCAGTGTGTAGGATTTAGTGGCATCTAGCAGTAAGTTTGCAGGTTGAAAACGCCTCCTTGAACCATTTCTTTGCCAAGCATGTCCGAGGACTAAAGTGTCCTTCATCAACATAAAAAAGTAGAATAAATTGCTCATTCTAAGCAACGAAACCACAACGATTCCTAGTTTCAGGTTGTTATACAGAAATGATAACATACGACACAAATCCTGCACAGTGGAGCTCTAAATATGAAGCTGCCACTCAGAGACGGAGCACAAAGACTGCTGATTGACACCTCTATAGGTTGGTAGTTAACACCAGTCTACGGTTAACACATTCAACCTTCTCATCATTTTTAAAATGTAACAATAAAAGCATCAGCTTGGTTTATGTTTGGACAGAGCCAAGTTAGCTGTTTCCCTCTGTTTCCAGTCTTTGTCTCAGCGTCAAAGTAAAGTGCACACATGATGCTGGTATTATTTTCTCTGCAAAACAACAAATAACTCTTCAGTGAGATTTGCTCTGTAGTTTTGTTGCAGTGTGTGAGTGTTTTTGCTGCTACTTGAAGTGTGGAGATGACTCGTCCTCGTGTTTGCAGCCTTGGTGGCGTATCACAGTTTAATGCTACTACCCCACTTGTTTTCTTGCATGAACTCCAAATATAGCAACTGATAATGAAAACAGAAACACATCACTTCCTGTGCACCCTAGGGAGCGTGGGGACTGTTAAATCACAACAGCAAACTACGCGGCAGAGTTTACAAGATCTATTTACTTTAACTGTAACCTGTAATCTGCATTGATCTGCTTAAAATGTTTATGGTGAACATTCAACTTTTAGTTTATATCACTATGTTCAGGCAATAGGTCAGACTCTTCATAGAAAATTGTCTTTGTACTGTGGATTGTTTGATTATGGCAAAAATCATGATCATGAGTATCTTGATGAATATTCAGATCCCGATTATTTAACAAGAATACTTACTGGAAAATAAAAATAAAAGAGAAAGATAAATTATAAATAATACGTAAAAAATTAATATATAAATGTATATTATTTATAAAAAATAATAAAAAATATAATATATAATTAAGTTAAATATATATATATATATATATATAATAAAATGTAGTATTCATTATTTTTTATTTATCTTTCACTTTCTCATTTTATTTTTTGAAATTTGTTTTTCAGTTTGATCATGTTTAAAGTTTTTTTTAAACGTTTTTTAAGGTTTTTTCACGTTCAGTACATGCATATATATATATATATATATATAATGCAAAAATGCTGAGTAAAAAAGTGAGATCAAAATAAATAAGAGTACTATGTAGTAACGTAACACCTAGTTAAAACAACAGCAATCAATGAAAATATAGAAAAATAATTTTTTAAAAACGCCGTGGTAAAAGATGTAAACACTGTTTTTAAAGGTGCTATATAAATTAAGTTAATTATTTATCATCATCATTGTGAAATCTCGATTATCTTGTTTGTAGAATAATCTAAAAAAAAAAAAAAAAAAATCAAAAGCATAACAGAAAACCAAATGTGAATATTTTCCCAGGCTTGGTGCTGAGAATAAAACCGAGCAGCTGTTTGCATGGTTCTGATAATAAACGAGCTCCACTGTTAACGCAGACGTAATGCGATTCATATGTATCGACCCCTCCAGCGGAGGTGGCCGCAGCGTTTCCTCGCCGCCCCGGAGCTCTATCACTTCACAGCAGTAATGTGTATCAAGCACACTGGGGGGAAATCAATCACAAACCACTGAAGTTGCTCTCATGGAGACAGAGGCCTCTGTTTCCCACATTCACTGCGCTCCACCAGCATGACAGTTTACATAACCACCTCCAGCATGCTAATGGAGCCTTCTGCAGCTGCTGCTCACACACACACGGCGGGCTGAATCTTTAAAAGC